>NW_021828771.1:0-5000 GCF_006345805.1 Octopus sinensis
CTCCATCCATCATCACTATCACCGCCAAATCATCATAATCGCCACCACAACCACCACCACCACCATCACTACCACAACCACCATCACCACCACCATCGCCGCAACCATCACCACCACCAAAACACCCCATCGCAGCCGCCACCATCACCACCACCACCACCACCACCACCACCACCACCACCACCACCATCGACATCATCATCATCGTCATAATCTTCATCAACACCATGTTCATTATCACCACCAGCACCACCAGCACCACCAGCACCACCACCACCACCACCACTTCCCACTGCCTCCATCACCGTCATCGTCATCACGAGCAGCAGCACCGACATCAGCTGCAGCAGCAGCAGCAGCAGGGGCAGTCTGGGGTTTAGTGAAGTGTGAAATACTGTGTTGTTTAGTGAAACCCCAAAAGGTAATTTATTGAAATACATGTGTGGCAACAGGGTTTGTGGGGAGGTGGGGGAAAGGAAAGGGATATTAATTAATGATTAAATTAATTAATTATTTATTTAAAATTATAGAATAAAACAATAAATTAATCAAACAACTAAAATAACCAAATCAATAAATAAATCTGGCAAAGATCACGTGACGAATGATCGATGGAGGAAAGTCTTTGATGAAATAAAAAATGGCAGACATCTCAAATTGGAAAAATTATTGAACTATCATGTATGCCACCACGTCTCCTTCACCTCTACGGAGTTGATAAAACTGTTAGAAATAGCAGCGAAGTTTCCTTCAAAATCATAGCCGTAGGTGTTTTTAGTTTGTATGTATGTATGTGTGTATGTATGTATGTATGTATGTATGTATGTATGTATGTGTGTGTGTATGTATGTATGTATGTATGTATGTGTGTATGTATGTGTGTGTATGTATGTGTGTGTATGTATGTGTGTGTATGTATGTATGTATGTAGGCATGCTTGTATGTGTGTATGCAGGTATACATGTATGTGTGTAGGTATGTATGTATGTATGTATGTACGTATGTATGTATGTATGCAGGCATGTAGTATGGGTGAATGCAGTAATACATGTATGTATGTGTGTGTATGTACGTATGTAAGTATGCAGGCATGCATGTATATGTGTATGAACCTAAGCTAGAAACCGACTCTTTCTCCATTGGCAAGAAGCTTACACATTGAAACTACATAACAGCATATATACATACACACATAAAGTCACATACATACATTCATGCATATACACATAAATACATATATACATACATACATTTACAGAAGTTTATCATTTAAATGTATATAAGTATGACTAGATATGCAAGTATATTCATGAGAAGACATACATAAGACAAAACACAAATCTGCACGCATACATACATACATACATACATACATACATACATACATACATACATACATACATGCATACATACATACATACATACATACATACATACATACATACATCACCATGACCGACCAGGCTATCAGATGTTGTTACACATCGCTGGTCACAATGCACTTCGCATTGTTTTAGCCTTCAAATGACGCCACCCTGCTGGCTAAGGGAGCAGGCCAACAGAAGAAAGAGTGAGAGAAAGTTGTGGCGAAAGAGTACAGCAGGGATCGCCACCCCCCACCCCCTGCCGGAGACTCGTGGAGCTTTAGGTGCTTTTAAGCGCACACAACGCCCGGTCTGGGAATCGAAACCGCGATCCTACAACCACGAGTCCGCTGCCCTAACCACTGGGCCATTCCGCCTCCACCCATACATACATATGAATGTGAATTTCTCTGGGTTAACTACATTCCAAAGACGGAGCCTTGAATCTTTGTTGGAAACCGGCTCCCTTCTCAGTGGAAGATTTATAATAATTAAAAAATAGAAGAGACATACATACATACATACATACATACATACATACATACATACATACATACATACATACATACATACATACATACACACATACATACATAAATACATACATACATACATACATACATACATACATACATACATACACACATACATACATATATACATACATACATACATACATACATACATACATACATGCATACATGCATACATACATACATACATACATGCATACATACATACATACATACATACATACATACATACATACATACATACATGCATACATGCATACATACATACAACATACATGCATACATAATAACATACATGCATACATGCATACATACATACATACATACATACATACATACTACATACATACATACATACACACATACATACATAAATACATAAATACATACATTACATACATACATACATACACACATACATACATATATACATACATACATACATACATACATACATACATACATGCATACATGCATACATACATACATACATACATGCATACATACATACATACATACATACATACATACATACATACATACATACATACATGCATACATGCATACATACATACATACATACATGCATACATACATACATACATGCATACATGCATACATACATACATACATACATACATACATACATACATAATGCATACATACATACATACTACATACATACATGCATACATACATACATACATACATACATACATACATACATGCATACATGAATACATAATACATTACAGACATACATACATACATACATGCATACATACATACATGCATACATACATACATACATACATACATACATGCATACACACATACATACATACATACATACATAAATACATACATACATACATACATGCATACATACATACATGCATACATACATACATACATACATACATGCATACATACATACATACATACATACATACATACATACATACATACATACATGCATGCATACGTAAAAATACCCTGTTGTTGATGTTGGAATTCCAATGAAGGAGCCTTGGATCTAGATTAGAAGCCGTCTCTTTCTCAGCAAGAAATCTAGAAATATAACTAAATAATGACATACATACATAAATCCACCCATCCATTCATCCATCCATCCATCCATTCATCCATACATCTATCCATCCATCCATCCATCCTTCCATCTATTCACACATACATACACACAAGTATAAGTTCAATGCAGTTTTGAGATCTAAGATTCAACAGGTTTCCCCATATCTGTTTGATAAATCTATAGACGCTGGACATATCCAACAGATGACCACTAGCGATATATCCTTTTGCCCATATAAAAATAATAATAATAATAATAATAATAATAATAATAATAATAATAATAATAATAATGGATTTACCAATTCCAAGAGAACTTAACGTCTTTGAAGCCGGACCTCATAAATCATTTGAAAATGTTTGAAATAATTTCAAAATATGTTCTGAGATTGTGGCATAGAATTTGGTTTATTTGCCTGAAGAACTGTTGAACTTTGATGTGTATGTTTACATTATGCAGCAATAGTGCAACAGTGCAACAGTGCAGAATTGGTGCAATAGTGCACTAGTGTCAGTCACAGAGCTTTCTCTTATATTTAGCATCATGCTTTCTTCGTTCTGCAACTACGTGGAATTGATATAGTTTAATAAAATATAACCATTCCTACCACGACGACAACGACGACGACGACGACGACGACGACGACGGCGACGACGACGACGACGACGACGACCACCACCACCACCACCACCACCACCACCACAAAACAACAACAACAACAAACAACGACAATCACCACTACCACCATCACAACTATTACAACCACCACCACCACCACCACCATCACCACCACCACACTCGCCACCACCATATTCGCCACCACCACACTCGCCACCACCACACTCGCCACCACCACACTACCACCATAATCACCACCACCACCATCACCACCACAATCACCACTACACTCGCCACCACCCCACTCGCCACCACCACACTCGCCACCAAACCCACTCGCCCCAACCACCCACTCGCTCCGCCCACCACACTCCCACCCCACCCGCCACACCGCTATCAATCACAACCACCAAAACCATCACCCCACCATCACTACCACCACCACCACCACCACAATCACCACTACGCTCGCCACCACCCACCAACACCACCCTCGCCCAACCCCAGACCTCGCCCCACCACCCCACTCGCCACCACCACTCTCGCCACCACCCCACTCGCCACCACCCCACTCACCACCACCACAATCACCACCACGCTATCACAACCACCAGAACCATCACCCCACAATCACCACCACACTCGCCACCACCACCACCAACACTTCAGCCACCACCACCACCACCACCGCCACCACCACCACCACTGAGAGGTATGTCGGAGGGAAAGCCCCAGACTTATTAAATACCACTTAGGGGTCTCTGCTTTGTGGAAATGTTAATCACTGGCAAAGTTCAGCGCTGACCGATTGTTCCTGCATCCACAGATTGACACTGAAGATTAATGAATATACTGGAGGTGACACCTTAAGGCTAGGTTTCCGGACAGCCGTGCTTGACATACGGTTTCGAATCACGCTCGAAGCACTTTCAGAACATCTTGTTTCTAATTTTAATTGTTTCAGTCACTCGACTACGGCCATGCTGGGGCACGGCTTTGAAAGGTTTTTAGTCGAACAAATCGAACCCTATCCCATTATTTTTGTTTATTTTATAAAAAAAAGTCTGATATTTATTCTGTCGGTCACTTTTTGCTGAAGTTCTAAGTTAGTGGGGTGTTATAAAAAGAAGAACAAACGGTGGTGTAGACAAACCCAATGCTACACATACATACATGCGCACACACGCACACCCTACAGACCCCACATACGCACATAGACACATACACACACACACACACACACACACACACACACACACACACACACACACTCGCGCTTCTTTCGGTTCTCTCTACCATATCTACTCACAAGGCTTTGGTCGGCTCCAGGTTAAAGGAAAAGGCAGCACACACAGCTATGTGGCTGGGAAGCAAACTTGTTACCACCCACCC
>NW_021828772.1:0-7794 GCF_006345805.1 Octopus sinensis
ACGTGACATATACATCCACACTCATACAACACACACATATATGTGGGTGTGTGCGAGTAAGAATGTGTGTACACACGTACTCACACACACACATGCCCAATAATGGATACTTAAATCAGTGGTATCTATTTTTACTGTCTCCACTCTCCCCCCTCAAGATTCATTGTTTGTGTGTGTGTGTCTGTGTGTGTGTATGTGTGGTGTGTGTGTGTGTGTGTGTGCGTGTATTTTTTTTGTTTGTTTTTGTTTTGTTTCCTTTTCTCTCGCCTTGGATTCGGTTTTTGTCTGCTTTCCCTCATTTTGGCGGTTCGATTTCGTGACCCGAGTACAAATTTCCATTGCAACGGCCCTGCTCTCCTTTCTTTATCTCTGTTTACTTCGCAGCCCACCATTGTTGCAACCACCACCATCACTACAGCCACCAACAACAAACCTACCACCACCAACACCGCCACCACCAGCACCAGCACCTGCACCACCATCACCACTAGCACCACCACCACCAGCAGCACCCGCACCAGCACCAGCTCCAGCACCAGCACCACCAACAACAACAACAACATAAAGAACAATAAAACGACCATCAACAACTACATCGACTCCTCCTCCTCCTATCACCTACATTAACACTAGCGAGAGCTCACCATGTCTACAGCAACAGCGACAACATTAACAATGATATCAATAATGATAATAATAAGAAGAGTCCATTCTATGATAAGCACAAATCCTGAAAGTTTACATCTCGACTCCAGTATGCAACTGATAATTATTTTATCGACTCCGAGAGAATGAAAGGCAAAATCGACCCAGAGCATGAAGACAGACAGATGAAATGCCGCTGAGTATTGTGCCAAAGTTTGAAACCAATATTGGTGTCATAGATAGGTAGAACTGGGAAAAATGCTTTGCGGTATCTCCTCCGTCTCAACGCTCTGAGTCCAACTTCCACCGAGGTCGACTTTGCCTTTCGTCGATAAATTGAAATACCAGTTACACACTGGGGTCGATGAAATCGACTTAATCCGTTTGTCTGTCCTTGTTTGTCCCCTCTATGTTTAGCCCCTTGTGGGCAATAAAGAAATAAGATCTGTTAGCGCGCCGGGAAAAATGCTCTGGGCATCTCGTCTGTCTTTACGTTCTGAGGGCGACTTTACCTGTCATCCTTTCGGGGTCGATAAAATAAGTACCAGTTGAGTAGTGAGGTCGATATGATAGACTTAACTTCCAGCCCCTACTCCCGCCAAACTTGCTGGCCTTGTGCCAAAAATTTGAAACCGATATTATCTCCATTATCTAGAGAAACATAATCACAATCCACCACCAGCACAAGCAGCAACGGCAAAACCACTGTCATATGCAACACCCTAACCATTGACAACTATACCATTACAACCATGCCACCAACATAGCAACCAACACCATTACTACCACCAGAATCGCCACCACCACCACCATGACCGTAATCACCACCACTAATACCAACAGCAAAACGACCATCATATACATCACCCTAATCATTGCTAACTATACCTTTACTACCATACTACCAGCATAGCAACCACCACCACCACCATCACCACCATTACTACCACCACCATCGCCACCACCACCACCAGCACCACCACCACCACCACCACAACCACCACCACCACCACCAACGTCTAAACCACGATCATATGCATCATCCTAACCGTTGACAACTATACCATTACTACCATACCATTAGCATATCGACCACCACCAACAGGTTAACTTGAAAGTTTGTGCTGGAGGTGGGCAACTATTTCGAAAAGCGGGTCACATGAGAGATGGCTCATCATCAGGCGGGAGCCTCACTACTAAAATATACTCATGGTAAATTTTTCATTGGCGTGCTTGCCATTTAAAAAGTCCCGCGGGCCGCAGACTGCTCTGTACGGTCGTTCGTTTTGCTATAAATATCATTAAAAGTAAACAACGTGGTCGCAGCTACTAATTCACCACCGACAACAACAACTGATCACCATTAACTACTACTACTACTACTACTACTACTACTACTACTACTACTACTACTACTACTACTACTACTACTACTACTACTACTACTACTACTACTACTACTACTACTACTACTACTACTACCACTATGCCAACTGTAATGACAATAGCTTCAGATATTGCCATCATCAACACCATAAACAACAGCTTTGATTTCGACACCGCCGCCGACACCACCACCACTATACCCCGACCACCACGAACGACGACCACCACCACCACGCACTGTTGGAACATGGTAGTCATCAGGAAAACAAAATATTTGTATTTGTTTGCACAATCTGTTGTTGGTGGTGTTGTTGTTCTTGTTGCTGTTTTTTTTCGTTGTTGTTGTTAATCTGTTTATTTATATTTAATGTATTGATTTATATATTTGTTTCTTCTTAATCCCACAGGATTCCACCTCACTTCCATCCCCCACCCCACCCGCCACTCTACATTGGTCTCTATTTACCACTTCCTACTTCGACACATTCAAATCTTGTTCATTTTGTACACACAATCTCTCTCTCTCTGTCTCTGTCTATGTCTCTCTATCTCTGTCTCTCTGTCTCTCTCTCTATTCCTTTATTTTTCATTCTACGGTTTATACGTGTCTGTATATGTGGTTGTGTGAGTGTATTCATAAAACGCAAAACAAAGACGTTCACGAACACTAATGGCGTCTCTTTCTCTAAAGAATATAACAAATTCTTCAGAGAAAGATAATTTTCTAACTCTTTTACTAGTTTCAGTCATTGGACTACGATTACGATGGCCTTGAAAGGTTTAGTCAAACAGCTTTCTTTATCAACCAATTTTTCTCTATGAACCCCTTTGAACACTATTATATTCTACTTGATCCCCATAGCCAGTCGATAATTAAAAGCTAGTTTTATAGAAACTTCTTTCTAAATCCCTATTTTGTTTTCTACGAATTAACTTGTGTAAGATGAAATATATTTAATATATTAGAGAAAGAAAGCAACTTGTTTCTTGCAATGCATACCAATTACATACATCTAAAGCAGGGGTTCTCAAACATTTAAAAAAAAATTATAGACCCCTTTTGGTTACTATTTTATTCTGATGGATCCTGCCCCATAGCCATTCAATATTTAAAATCTAGTTTTAGAGATACTTCTTTCAAAATCCCTTTTTTGTTTTTCACCCATTAACTTGTGTAGGTTGAACTTTGTAAAATGCTAGAGAAAAAGCTTAGCTGTTTTTTTTTGCAATAGACACATTTAAGTCAAAGCTTTATATGGACATTTAAAATAATGCTGTGTATCTCCCATTTACTAATTTGAAAGCGTGCTCACATGTAATCTTATATCGACCCCCAAGGGTCAGATGGACACCGGCTGACGAGCACAAGGTTAGACGAAAAAAAATCAACCCTAGCTGTCAAGCGGTATTGGGGAGGACACAAGCGTGCGCAAACACACGCAGACACACACACATGCACAGATACATACATACACATGTTTGTATACGAGAGACTTTTACACAGTTTTCATCAACTGAATTCACATGAGGGCATCGATCGGCCCAGGTGTATAGTTGAATATAATTGTCCAAGGTGCTACGCAATGGGGCAGAACCCTAAACCACACAGTTACGCTTGCAACATATTTTTATAAATACACTTGCACAATCTGATAACCTGCTTAACTTATACGTGTGTATTAAGGCGGCGAGCTGGCAGAATCGTTAGCACGCCGGGCAAAATGCGTAGCCGTATTTCGTCTGCCGTTTCATTCTGAGTTCGAATTCCGCCGAGGTCGACTTTACCTTTCATCCTTTCGGGGTCGATAAATTAAGTACCAGTTACGCAATGGGGTCGATGTAATCGACTTAATCCGTTTGTCTGTCTTTGTTTGTCCCCTCTGTGTTTAGCCCCTTGTGGGTAGTAAAGAAATAGGTATTTCGTCCGTCTTTACGTTCTGAGTGCGAATTCTGTCAAGGCTGATTTTTGCCTTTCATCGGTTCGGCATCGATAAATTAGGTCCTAGTTGAGTACTGGGGTCTATATAATCGATGTACACCCTCCCTCGAAATTGCTGGTCTTGAGCCAAAATTTGGAACCAATTTATACGTGTGTGCATATGTGAATGCATGAGTATATGTTTACGTCTCTGCTGAATTTGTCAAATTCTATTGAGAAAGATAATTAATTTTTCTAAAAGACCATTTAAACAAAATACATTCACCAGTTCTGCCTTTATGCCTAAATTGTGGCTTGTCTTTAAGTTTGATCAATGTAACAACCAATCAGTTCTTTCTGTTTAAGCTATGTAACCGTCAAGCTATCTGCAGACGTTCCTGAACATCTCTCACTGTTTCAGTATCACACATACGCACAAACACACACACACACACACACACACACACACACACACACACACACACACACACACACACACACACACACACACACACACACACATTTGTTCTCCTTCAGAAGCTTCACAATTAAAAGTTTCTAGTTAACTTCTCTTGAAGAAAGATAATTCTCTGAAGCGTTAATATTTTCAGTTCTCAGATAAAGTCATTCGACCGGTATATAGTTTTAATTATGGACTTTTATCTGTCCATCCATTCACTTATCTCCTACACATCTATCTATCTATCTATCTATCTATCTATCTATCTATCTATCTATCTATCTATCTATCTATCTATCTATCTATATCTAATACATACCTACATACCTATACCTACCTCTATCTATCTATCTATATCTATCTATCTATCATCTATCTATTATCTATCTATCTATCTTCTATCTATCTATTATCTGAACTGCTGACCTGTCCGTCCTACTGTCCGCTTAATTGTGTGTTTCTGTCTGTCTGTCTGTCCCGCTACCTCACCACATTTTCAGCTGAAAAACAATTTTTCACTGGTCTCAGTTCTGTTACTATTTTTTTCGTTGACATGTTCGCAATTTTTCCCACGTATTAGCCCTCCATTCTTTGTGTACGCATGCGTGTATGCGTGTGTATACACACACACACACACTTTTCATTGGCGAGAGATGCTGTTTACAGTGCTTTCATATATACATATATATATAATATATACATATATATATATTATAGATATATATATATATATATATATATATATATATATATATATGTATATATATACATATATATATATACATATATATATATATATATACATATATATATACGAAGTCAGTCGATGTATTTTTTGCTTCTCTTTATCTATCAATCAATCTATTTGTCTAACTGAATACCGATCCATTTATCTGTCTATCAGACTAACCATCAATCTATCTGTCTCTCTATCTATCTGTTTGATCATCCATCAACCCACGTATCTGGCTCACAGGCCGTTTATATGTTTATCCAGTTTCGAAGAGCAGCCATATACACTGTACACACACGTACACGTGTGAGATACACGCATAAGCATACTCTCTCTCTCACTTACACACACACACACACACACACACACATACTCACACACATACACACACACATACACACAAATGCTACTTACATATATGCTCACAATCACAGTTTATTACATTTGCACATATACGTTTCTTTACTACCCACAAGGGGCTAAACATAGAGGGGACAAACAAGGACAGACACACGGATTAAGTCGATTACATCGACCCCAGTGCGTAACTGGTACTTAATTTATCGACCCCGAAAGGATGAAAGGCAAAGTCGACCTCGGCGGATTCTTTGGGGTTTGAATAATTCACCTCTGGAAACATGGGTGGTTCTTTCAACATCCTTAAACAACCCTTATTCAGGGACCTTTTGAGCGGATGGGCTACTCAACATGAAGAAAAGAAAATTCTAACGGGGCCCCACCTGCAAGGTCATGTGCTGTTTATCTTGATATGAGATCACCATGTCGCGCACATATGGTTGTGATGCATGTGCCTGTGTGTACCTTTATCAGACGGGTATAGTCATGATGGGTATATTGGGCTTTGTATATTTACCCCAGTGTCACTTTGATGGCATGCACTGCTCTCTCACTCAATAATAATAATATATATAATATATAAATAATACATACCTACATATTTGTATATATATATATATATAATATATATATATATATATATATATATATAAGTATATATATGCATATATGGGTAAAGAACGTAGACAGAATGAAAAACGAGAGCAAAAACGAAAACCGAAAACTAACTTTCTTTCGAACAACGACAAAAACAAACAGAGAAACGAGACATGCAACTTAAAGAGCATTCCCTTCATCAGTTGTCCCCTGCTTTATCTACTCGGCGTTTATATGTGTGCGTGTGTGTGTGTGTGTGTGTGTGTGTGTGTGTGTGTGTGTGTACATACGCGTACGCGCATATATATTCCTTTCTTTTATTTCTTTCAGTCATTTGACTGCGGCCATGCTATAATCGAACAAATCGTCCCTTGGACTTATTCTTTGCAAGCCTAGTACTAGTTCTATCGGTCACTATTGCCGAACCGCTAAGTGAAGGGAACTTATATCTTATAATATATATATATATAATATATATATATAACAAAGTGGAGTTGTAGGGTACCGCACGATGGAATTATATACGAAAGATGTTTGAAAATGCAATTTAAAAGATATTTATTTACTTTACCGGTTTCACTCTTGGAAAATATTGTCAAAAGTAACATTTAGAAGTTTGGTTGCGTTAATTATTGGTTGTTACAAATTGCTACATTACATATATACAGTCTTTGGTAACAGGACATATTAAGGACATAAAAAGTTCAACAAGTTCCTTAAAATATTGGGCACAAAAGATTACTACATAAATATCATTCTCAAGGACAGAAGGAATTGAATATGGTATTGGTATTGTATCTGTATATTCAAACATGCACAGATATGGGTGACACAGAGTACTCAATCCATATAAATATACATTCTTTGGTGACAAGAGCATGTTGAGAATATAAAAAAGTTTAACAAGCTCATTGAAATAAGGGCACAAAAGATTACAACAATATATTATACATTCTCAAGATAATTTCCAGAAGGAAAAAAGTTCAGTATACCCGTACAGAATATTATGAGTTCAAAAATATTTACATTACAATATTAGTGAAGCTAAAACTGACCTGTCCGCCATGGTAGCGTAAAAAAAGCTACCATGGCGGACAGGTCAGTTCTACATGTTACTTTTTACAATCTTTTTCCAAAGAGTGAAACCGGTAAAGTAAATAAACATCTTTTAAATTGCATTTTCAAACCTTCTTTCGTATATATATATATATATAGATATATATATATATATATATATATATATATATATATATATATATATATATATTATATATATATATATATATATATATATATATATGTATGTGTGTGTGTGTACATACATATGTATATGTGTGTGTGTATATATATGCGTGTGTGTGTGTGTGTGTGTGTGTGAATGTGCATAAATATATACATATATATATACATGCGTATGTTTCTTTATTACCCACAAGGGGCTAAACATAGAGGGGACAAACAAGGACAGACAAACGGATTATGTCGATTACATCGACCCCAGTGCGTAACTGGTACTTAATTTATCGACCTCGAAAGGATGAAAGGCAAAGTCGACATCGGCGGACTTTGAACTCAGAACGTAACGACAGACGAAATACGGCTACGCATTTCGCCCGGCGTGCTAACGTTTCTGCCAGCTCGCCGCCTTGCATATATATCATATGCATATATACATGCATATGGTAACTGGAAGACTGC
>NW_021828773.1:0-7798 GCF_006345805.1 Octopus sinensis
AAATTTGTACTTGGTCATATTTGCACTGTGTGCTGGGACATTGTCATGCTATAAGAATGTGCGTCGTCGATTGAGATGGGTAGTATGCATTTGCAGACGCTCCACCACACACAGAGTCACACATACTCACTCACGCAAGCACAGACAAGCGTACCCACACTCGTACACAGCATAAAATGAACGATAGAATCTTTTTGTTGGTTAATATTTTGTAATATAATGTCTTTGACTCTTTGATATTAATTAAAATATTTGGGTGTTGTTTACAGTATTAGTTGCAAACATTATAATTAACATGACCCTGTCAGATAGAGGTTGTCTGTGGTGGCTTTAGCATCAACTACAACGACAGCAACAATAATGATAAATGATAACACGAACAATAGTATTAATAATGTAATAATGCAATGAAGGTGACGAGCTTGCAGAATCGTTAGCTCGTCGGGCGAAATGCTTAGCGGTATATCGTCTGCCATTACGTTCTGAGTTCAAATTCCGCCGAGGTTGCCTTTGCCTTTCATCCTTTTCGGGGTCGATTAAATAAGTACCAGTTACGCACTAGGGTCTATGTAATCGACTTAATCCGTTTGTCTGTCCTTGTTTGTCTTCTCTATGTTTAGCCCCTTGTGGGTAGTAAAGAAATAGATATTTCGTCTGCCACTACGTCCTGAGTTCAAATTCTGCCGAGGTCGCCTTTGCCTTTCATCATTTCGGGGTCGATTAAATAAGTACCAGTTACGCACTAGGGTCTATGTAATCGACTTAATCCGTTTGTCTGTCCTTGTTTGTCTTCTCTATGTTTAGCCCCTTGTGGGTAGTAAAGAAATAGATATTTCGTCTGCCACTACGTCCTGAGTTCAAATTCTGCCGAGGTCGCCTTTGCCTTTCATTATTTCGGGGTCGATTAAATAAGTACCAGTTACGCACTAGGGTCTATGTAATCGACTTAATCCGTTTGTCTGTCCTTGTTTGTCCCTTCTATTTGTGGGCAATAAAGAAATAAGAAAAGTTAGCACGCCAGGCGAAATGCTCAGCGGTAATTCGTCAGTCTTTACGTTCTGAGTTCAAATTACGCTGAGATCGACTTTCGGGGTCGATAAATTAAGCACCAGCTGCGTACTGGAGTAGATCTAATCGACTGGCCCCCTCCCCAAAAACTTCGTGCCTTGTACCTAGAGCAGAAAAGAATATTAAAGCGGCTAAAGGCGGCACTCTGGGATTATCGTTAGCAATGCCGGCAAAATGCTTTGCAACATTTCGTTCGACTTTATGTTGTAAATTTATATTCCGCCGAGGTCAACTTTGCTTTTCATGCTTTCGGCTTTGATGAAATAAATACTACTCAAGTACTGGGGATTGATATGATCGACGAGCTCCCTCCCCTAAACTTTCAGGCCTTGTGGCTATAGTAGAAGGGGTTATTATTATTATTATTATTATTATTATTATTATTATTATTAATGTTATTATTATGGCTTCTTCTTTTTTCTTGTTCTTCTTCTTCTCCTCCTCCCCCTTCTTTTTCTTCTTCTTCTTCTTCTTCTTCTTTTTCTTCTTCTTCTTCTTTTTCTTCTTCTTCTTCCAACCTGGACTCATGCCATTAGCCACGAAGAATAATCTCTAATTCGAGCCTACTCTAAACTACTAAGAATGCGTGTGGCAACTTGAAGATCCACTCACCACACGCGATAGACCAGCGGTTGCGCGGGCGCGAAAGCTACGTTGTTACGTTGTTACGTTGTTACCCTCATTCCGTAAACGGTGGCTTTTAACGGGCGGAGAGCTAACCATCCTGGGGTACAGGGGATTCGCAATCTAGACTAGGGTCTGAAAGTTTACCACACCATAGTGGGTTACACCACGTTTCCTCTGCTTTGTGGCAGAAGTAGGCAGAAAGAGTGAGAGAAAGTTGTGGTGAAAAAGTACAGCGGGGTTCACCTCCCCCACCGCCGGAGCCTCGTGGTGCTTAGATGTTTTTGCTCAATAAACACAATGCCTGATCTGGGAATCGAAACCGCGTTCTTACGACCGCAAGTCCGCTGCCCTAGCCACAGGGCCATTGCGCCTCCACGCTGCTGTTGCTGTCGTTGTTCTTTAAAAATATCCCCGAAGATAACTTCTGTCTAACGGGGTCATGTTAATTACAATGTGCGTAACTAATACTGTAAACAACACCCGAACATTTCTAATTACTATCAAGAGTCAATGGTATAATATTACAACTAAATAAATAGCAAATACACTTGGTTGACCTTCACATTCAGGACAGGTCAAAAGATAGAGGCCAGATTAATTTAGACCACCCCTCTCCTAGAGGTCGAAATGAGTTTTCCACAGGGACAACACCTATATCTAGAGGGGCTTCCCTTTGGAAAATTTATGACACGGTGCGATAAAATTTCACCGAAAGCAGGAATCCAGCTGAAGAGAAGCGAAAAAAAAAAAACAGAATCCAATCAAGAAGACTGGGAAAATAGTCGGTGGCCTATGCTTCAAAGGGAGGTAAGCGATAAAGTAGAAAATATTTTTGGAAATAATAACGAAGCTAAAACTAGCGGTGCTCCAGCATGGCCACAACGAGTCCCTTCTTACACAGAACGTGACCAATTGAATTGTGTGAAAAACCATAATAAAATTTCAATGAAAATCTTCTGTATGAATAGTATATGTGTGTGTGTGTATGTATGTATGTATGTATGTATGTATGTATGTATGTATGTACGTACAGTATATACAGTAATCCCTCACCATATCGCGGTTCACCTATCGTGCCATCAGAACATCGCGGATTTTTCTGGCTTAATATATGTAAATTTATATCACAGACTTCTCAGTATATCGCGGGTTTCTGCGGCCGATAGGTATTCATATTTTTTTAGATTTTAATTATTTCTGTGGTAAAATAATCTAAAACGTATAAAAGAATAAAAAATTTCTCTACATACACATAACCATTCAATTCACACCCTCTTCGATTATGAATTATGCGGAAATCATAATTTCAACGATGCCTAAAATATTTGGCACATAAGTACACAGTCACAACAAGATAACACGTAATTAACCGGGCATTATTTTCTATAGTACAAATGACAATAGTGTATTAATTAAAGACATTGCAATACTAAATGTCTATAATATTGTCTGGTAACGAACTGAAAAGCAAAGGAATTACAATGTTTCATTTTCTAAGATGGTAGGGTGCTACTTGAATTGTTATTTTGTCTATTATTTTTTGCAAGTTCAGTAAACATGTTGCAGGCTTCTCGCACGTGTGTGCATTATGTGTCTTGATGTGCATTCGTATATATATATATATATATATATATATATGTATATGAGAGTATGCATGCATGAATACACACGTTATATGTATGTATATATGTGGATATATATATATATATATACAAATTCAAATAGTTATATATATGTACATACATATGATGTATGTATATATGTACATATATATGATGTATGTATATATGTATAATATAATGCGTGTGTGTGTATGTATGTTTGTGGATATATATATATATATACATACATACACACAACACACACAAGCATACAGAGAGGGCGAATGAGAGAGAGAGGGGGAGGGAGGGAGGGGGATGGTGTGTGTGCGCCGGTGTGTACACGGTATGTATATGCACGAGTATTCTTATTGTAAGATACTATCTTTGTTGTATCTCAGTTCTATTGCAAAATAGCATTATGGTAGAATATGTGGAAAATGAGAATACATGGAATGAGGAAATGCAATAAATGGAATAATGATAGATACACAGACAGACTGAGGAAGACAAAAAGAAAAAGAGATAGATCGCTGGATAAATTGACCGATTAGTAAAGTCTGAGATACGTAGATGCAAATATATACATATGTATATAATGTATATAATGTATATAATGTGTATATATATATATATATATATAAACACATATATTGGCACACACACACACAAACACATACATATATATATATATATATTATATATATATTATACATATATATATATATATATATACACATACACACACACATATATATACATACATACATATATGTATTATGTATACATATGTGTGTACATAACAAGTAAAGTCAATCTCTGAGATTTTACAACTAGCTATTTTGCATATACATACATACATACATACATACATACACATCACATACACACACAGATAGATAGATAGATAGATAGATAGATAGATAGTATAGATAGATAGATAGATGATAGAAGATAGATAGATAGA
The DNA here is from genome assembly GCF_006345805.1 of Octopus sinensis. Classification (NCBI taxonomy): domain Eukaryota; kingdom Metazoa; phylum Mollusca; class Cephalopoda; order Octopoda; family Octopodidae; genus Octopus; species Octopus sinensis. The sequence goes on from NW_021828773.1 coordinate 4,261, forward strand.
TAGAATATAGATAGATAGATAGATAGATAGATAGATAGATTAGATAGATAGATAGATAGAGATAGATAGTAGATAGCGAGTAGGGCATACATACAACGAGATCTCGGGATCTGCTCTGAAACACCAAGTTAATGCGACCCTTGTAAACTTGAGCAGTTTGTAAAAAGCAGAAAATGCCTCATTTTCCGACATTTATTTTCATGAACGCACCGCTACACCAACACAGAATTGGTCATTAAACTTCCGTCGGCTAAGCTATGGAAGAAAGTATTTATTTCTATTCTTATTTTCAACTGTTGTATCTTGTTCTCTGTATTTTTTTATAAATTGCCGTGCAGGTATCGTTATATTGGCGCCGGACTAATAGTCGCTTTTAGCGCTCAATCAACTACGCTTTTATTTTAAAAGGATTCTTCGACTCCATTTGTCTCTGGCACAATGCACCCATCTTTATCTAGCTATCTAACAAACACTATTTATTTATCTATCTATCTTTTTATTCATTTATGTAACTATCGATATGTGTGTGTGTACGAATATATATATATATACACACACACATGTATGCATGCATGTATTAGTTTTATATATATGTATGCATGTGCGTGTGTGTATGTATTTATGTGTTCATTTAGTAATTACTGGAACACAGTTTAGACAACACATGTATTTATATGTATTTATGTTTGTATATATATGTGTGTGTGTATACAAATATATATATTTATGTATATATATGTGGGTGTATTATATATTCATATATACACATATATGCATTTATATGCTTACATATATATATATATTGTATATACATACATATATATATATGTTTGTGTATATATATACTTATATATATTTATATATATATACTTTGATATATGTATATATATATATATACATACACGCTATAAGCTACCTAGCTTCTTTTATGCCTATCTATTTATATATCTATAGATGTATCCGTTTATTTGTCTACCTATTGGCCTATCGACCTTCATCTCTCTCTCTCTCTCCCTCTCACTCTCTTCATATATTTGTATGCATGTATGTACACTTATATACATAAGTGTATATATGTGTGTGCATGCGTGTGTTTGCAATTATAAGCGTTTTACCCTCACTCAATATGCACACACATATATGTACATACATATCTGTACATATTTACATATGCATACATACATACATACATACATACATACATGCATACATACATACATGCATGCATACATACATACATACATACATACATACATACATACATACATACATACATACATACATACATACATACATACATACATACATACATACATACATACATACATACATACATACATACATAGATCCATACCTAAATATATACATTTCTATATACAACAAAATACACAGGTTTATTATACTTTGCATTTTTCTTTCCTTATTTTTCCATTTCCCTCACTCGCATACACATTATCCTCTCATCTTTCCCTCCCATTATTATGAATTCTCTTCTTACTTTCCCTCACGCGCCATATTTTTTTCTATCTCTTTAAATACGCCTATGTTTGGTTTTTCCTTCTTCCATGATATACTTACTTATCATTTCTCATTTTATGTGAGTTTTTCTCTCATTTAACATTTTTGTCAATCATGCTCTCACCTCTCTCTTTCTCTTTTTCTCACTATACATTTCTTCTTCTTCTTCTTCCTTCTTCTTCTTCTTCTTCTTCTTCTTCTTCTTCTTCTTCTTCTTCTTTTTCTTCTTCTTCTTCGTCATCATCGCCGACGTCGTCTTCATCATGATCATCATCTTCTTTTGCTACTACTACTACTACTACTACTACTACTACTACTACTACTACTACTACCTCTGTCACCAATTCCAACAATTTCACCACTACTAACACTACTACTATCAGTACTACTACTGCTGCTGCTACCAACACCACCACCACCACCACTACTACTACTAATCTTTATCTTCTTAATCGTCATCATAATCATTGTCTTTTACTCCTCCTCCTCCTCCTGCTACTACTACTAACACTACTACTACCTACATACACATACATACATACATACATACATCATACATACATACATACATACATACATACATACATACATACATACCTAGGCTGCTACCTACTTCATTTTCTATCTCCATTTTCTCCGATTCTACTTCGTCTACGTTTAACTCTCCAACACTTTCGACATTTGTCGCTATCTATTGAGTGAGTTGCTTCTGTCCCAGGGCGAGACTTTCACTTTTGTTCACCTTGAATCCTGCCTGCATTAGACAAATAGGAAAAATATGATACGAACCCACCAACCTCAAACAGCATTATTTATATTACATTATAATAGAACTATTTCTAAGAATGTTTTCTTCATTTTTCTTGCCCTTCAACCCTTCATACGTCTTGCTTATGTATTTCTGGATTATAACCCTTAGCTTTTGTGTTTCCATTCAGACAATATTTCGATCAGTCGGTTCGATTCTTCATTTTCTCCAGTTGGATTTGCATTCGGAACTTTATATCTAAATTTGTTTATTATATCTAAATTTGTTTATTATTAATCTCTTAATAAACTGAAATGTTTAATTAATTAGTAATGAGTTCCTTCTTACATAGAACGTGACCAACTTGAATTCTGTGAAAAACTATAATAAAATTTCAATGAAAATCTTATGTATGAATATTATATGAGTGTGTTGTGTGTGTATATGTATGTGTGTGTGCATGTATGTATGTATGTATGTATGTATGTATGTATGTATGTATGTATGTATGCATGCATGTATGTATGTGTGTATGTATGTATGTATGTATGTATGTATGTATGTATGTATGTACTACAGCATATACAGTAATCCCTCACCATATCGCGGTTCACCTATCGTGCACTCGGAACATCGCGGATTTTTCTGGCTTAATATATGTAAATTTATATCGCAGACTCCTCAGTATATCGCTGGTTTCTGAGGCCGATAGGTATTCATATTTTTTTAGTTTTTAATTATTTCTGTGGTAAAATAAGCATTATCATGCCTAAAAATTAATAAATTAATAAACAGAAATAGAGTACAGTGCTGCACTGTATAACACATTAATTAAAATATATTAAGAGAAAATATGTAGTGTACTGTAGATGAGGAAACAAAGAATCGCACGCACACTGCATAGAAAACGAAATTCGGGATGCTAGTGTGTGGTATTGTTTTGCATTTATGATAGAATAAATATATACAAATTATAAAAATAATTTTAAAATATATGCAGTACAGTACTGTTTCTACTTCGCGGATTTTCACCTATCGCGGGAGGTTTTGGAACGTGACACCCGCGATAGGTGAGGGATTATTACATATATATATATATATAAATTAAGAGGAATGACCACTAAAGCGGACACCCTATATGCTAAGCATAGACGTCAAATCACCATTACCACGAAGAATGTGTTCTCAAGAAAAAACTCTCAGCAAAACGCTAAAATGTAAAAATCAGCAAGACAAATGCAACCATAAGAAATAAAAACGATTACCTACGTA
>NW_021828774.1:0-7793 GCF_006345805.1 Octopus sinensis
GATGCGCAGGTGAAGTTTGTTCTAATGGTGAACTGGTGGCCTTGTTCCAGTATAAATTCTGATCCTTCTTTCAAGATGACACAGATTCCGCAGTTGGGCCTTCCACATTTTCTAACTGCTGGTTTTGTGGTTGATGTTGATGCAGTGTAGCTTGAGTTAAAATCCTTTTCAAGGATTTTGGTTGCCGTTTACTTTAATGATGGTGGTGTTTCGAGGATCCGGTCATCTTTGGGTCTCCCTTTAGTAGGGCTGTGCTTTGTAGTATGGTGCTGAAGGCCTCATTGTTGAGTGGGTTGTGTGTAGAGATGTAGGGAAGGGTTTTTATTGTTCTTTCTTTTTTGGTTTTGTTTGTCTCAGGTCTTCTATACTTAATTTAAGTACCCGTTGGATTGCACTGTCTATTAGGGGCTGTGGATAGTTTCTATTTGTGAGGGTGGTTTAAGTTCCTGGAGACGTGTGTGTCGGGTGTTTGTTGTCTGATATTATGGTGCAAAATCCTTCTAGCTAAACAAAAAGGACCTTCATTCTAGTGTGTCGTGGGTGGCAGAATCAAAGGGTAGGTACTGTTTAGAGTCTGTCGGTTTATAGTAGATATCTGTCTCTATTTGTTGCCGGTTTTCTTAATGAGGATGTCTAAAAATGGTAATTCTTTTTCGTTGTGGTCCATCGTGAATTGTATATTGTCATTTATACTATATATATATATATATATATATATTATATATATATATATATATTGTATTTTGGATGGTCATTTTATTTATTATTTATTTTTCCTAAATAAAAATACGCCCTATATTTTTCTCTCACTTGTTTATTACTGTTATTTTATTATTTTAATGCTTGTTCATTGTCCAGAAATCTTTCGTCACACATTTGTGACCTCTTCAGTGACACTTTTCTTTTCCGTGTGTGCTCTTGCTCCACTTACTCCATTCTGATGAATCGAATAAGTGGGAAGAAGGACACACATGGAAACGAAAAGTGCCGCTGAAGAGGTCACAGGTTTCCGGACAATGGACAAAGCGTTAAAATAATAAAAGAAAAGTAATAAACGGGTGAAAAAAAATATAGTGCGTGTGTTTAATTGGCAAAAAAAAAAGTGATAATAATAAATAAAATGACCATCCTGAAATACAACAATACTTGTTTCAACACGCAATTTCACATCAGGAATCATAAACGTATATATATATATATATATATATATATATGTATGTATGTGTGTGTGTGTGTGTTGTGTGTGTGCGTGTGCGTGTGCGTGCGTGTGTGTGTGTGTGTGTGTGTGTGTGTGTGTAACAATAATAATAATAATATTAGGGAATATTATTCCAAACTTACAGGGAAAAATTCAATTTAGAAATACTAAATCAAATTTCACATATAATTTAATTTTTTCATTGGTGAATTGATAAAATGTGTTTTTTTTTTCTAATTTATATTATATATATATAGGCGCAGGAGTGGCTGTGTGGATAGGTGCAGGAGTGGCTGTGTGGTAAGTAGCTTGTTAACCAGCCACATGGTTCCGGGTTCAGTCCCACTGCGTGGCATCTTGGGCAAGTGTCTTCTTCTATAGCCCCGGGCCGACCAATGCCTTGTGAGTGGATTTGGTAGACGGAAACTGAAAGAAGCCTGTCGTATATATGTATATATATATGTATGTGTTTGTGTGTCGGCAAAAGAGACCGATAAAATAAGTACTGGGCTTACAAAGAATAAGTCCCGGGGTTGAATTGCTCGATTAAAGGTGGTGCCCCAGCATGGCCGCAGTCAAATGACTGAAACAAGTAAAAGAGTAAAAAGAGTAAAAGAGAATATTACTGGGGAAGGCCGGTTTATGGGATTATCCTGGGTATCCTGTCCATAAAGAGTTTAGCTTTATGGACGGGAAATCCAGGGTAATCGCATAAACCAGTCTTCCCCAGTAAATATTATATACTGCTCTACATCTTAGAGCCTGATTCTCCTTTGGATTTATGTTTTCTACAAATGATATATGTGTGTATCTGTGTGTGTGTGTGCTTGTGTGTGTGTTTATATGTGTATATACGTGTGGGTGTATATATATATATATATATATATATATATATATATATATATATATATATATATATGCATATATACATTCGACATATACACAGTTAGATATAAAATAATAATGAAATGAACTTGTATGCAGTGCTACAAGCTCATTTTATTATCATTTTTATATTTAAATGTACGAATATAATGTGTGTATATATATATATATATATATATATATATATATATATATATATATTTGTGTGTGTGTGTGTGTGTGTGTGTGTGTGTGTGTGTGTGTAAATGGAAAAATATGTACATACACACACACACACCAGAGTAAGCAATAAATGCGAAATAAGGTAGCAAAAATGGTACTCGAATACCAGCGGTAAATTAATATGCTTTATTAAAAAGCATATATATATATATATATATATATTACGGAGATGTCCTTGCATAGCAAGTGACCTGGTCTGAGATCGTGTGCTTGAACGAAAACAATTGCAGCGTGGAAGGTGTTTATAAGCCATTTAAGAAACACAAAAACCGTTAGATTCCCTTCAACATATAAATTTTATTTGTCAAAATATTTTTGTCGCTTTGAGACCGCGACCTATTCACTGGTCGCAGTCTCAAAGCGACCTGTTTACTGGTCGCGGTCTCAAAGCGACGAAAAAAATTTTTGACCAAATAAAATTTTTATTTGAAGTGAATCTAACGGTTTTTGTGTGTTTCTTAAATGGCTTATAAACACCTTCCACGCTGCAATGTTTATTATATATATATATATATATATATATATATATATATATATATATATATATATATATATATGCGTGTGTGTGTATGTGTATGTGTGTATTTATATACTTTTATTCTTGTATTCTTTTACTTGTTTCAGTCAGTGTGGCTGTGGCCATGCTGGAGCACCGTTTTTAGTAGAAGAAATCGATCCCTGGACTTATTCATTGTAAGCCTGGTACTTATTCTATTGGTTCCTCTTACCGAACCGCTAAGTTACAGGCACGTAAAGACACTAAGATCGGTTGTTAAACGATGGTGAAAGGACAAACACAGGCACAAACACACAAATATATTCATATTCTTTCAAGGACCAAATGTGCTTGGCTATTGTTGTGGCGTTACGTCTCTTGGGGATGTTGAAGGAGGACTTGTGGTTGTTAAAGCGGTTTATGAAGAAGCCTTATCTTTCCCCTCCCCCCCATACTTCTGCCCCTTCAGCCCCCGCTTTAACAACCCTAAGACCTCCTTCAAACTCCCAGAGGGACGTAACGCCACAACCCTAGCCACGCACGTTTGGTCTTTGGAAGAAAGCGCCACAGAGTAGAACTTAAAGTGGAAGATCCTGGAGAAATGTAAACTGCATTTTAATAGCAGTAACAAGTTCAGGTTATGCCTGGCTGAGGAGAGAGCAATTTTAAAGAGTACCCAACACCCAGATGTTTACCTGAATAGCAAGAATGAGGTGTTTAATCATTGCCCACATGAAGGGAAACACATCCTAACGTACCTGCGGATCCCAACATGACTGCAACCATAGGCCTCTGGCCTCGACCTTCCACCAATGTCCTCAGGCCTGGCAAATAGTTTAACCAAAGCACATACCAATGCACCCATGCACACACACGCACACCCCTACAAGGCAGACACCCCACAGAATAGACCCCACCACCCCAACATATATCCCTTCACACACAATGTACCCCCACACACACATTATACACTGCACGCTAACATAAATCCCGCCCCCAACGACCTTATCCTTTACAGAAAGAAAACAGACCAACGAACATAGCTATAGATACCTACATACCCAGAAAAGTTTATGTATATGGTACCACTACACATATCCCGTACCCCATCCCCATAGGAACACCACATTTAATAATGCATACTTTCCTCACAAACACTTAAAGATAACTTTTACCGGTCTCACAGCACACCCAACCATAGGACATAATTCTTAAGCTAATTCTATGGCCCTTTTTCGTTTCATATCTTTTTCCACAGCAGCAGCTGACTGGTTGTGCTAATCCACCTCGAACAATAGACAGCAGGCACCATATTCCCTTCCATATCGGCTAACTCTGATGAGCGTAAGGTTATATAATCGGATTTTTACCTAACACCAGAATCGATAAACAAGACGTTTCGTTCAAAGTTCGTTACAGAAAAGATTTTCACTTTTGTCATTGTGGACATTTTACACATTACACACGCGCGCGCGCGTATAAAGCCATAATGGAAAATAACAATGTGAGTGTAGACACACACACAAACACACACACACACACACAACCCTACACACACATACACACCATAAAAAATACAAAGCAAACGGCATCGTTGACATTTTCATCAATTTATTACTCGTTCTTTTCGTGCGTTTCGCTAATACAATTAAATAACTGCTGCATAAATTAAGCATCGGCTGCAGCTTGATAATAATGCCATGAATAACAAGTGCCACTCCGTCGCCTGCGACGGTGAGTGTTCCAGGTGATCGGAACAACGGAGCATCCTGCTCGTGAAATTAACGTGCAGGTGGCTGAGCACTCCGCTGTCACGCACAACTCAGAAAGAAGCGACAAGGCTGGCCCTTTGAATTATAGGCACAACCTTTTGTTTCTAGCTGAATTGAAGAGAGCGATGAGGAATAAAGTGTCTTGCTGAAGGGTATCGAACTCACGACATCATGACCGTTATCCAAAGAGCCTGACTACTAAGCCATGCGCTTTCGATCATGAACAATATTAATCCAAATAAAGTCATACGTTGATTTCTCTCATGCAGCGATCATGAGTAAATTATGGAATGGCTACAAAGATATGGACTTATTTTCCTTATGAATAAAAGGAATTTTAAAAGCAGTGCTGGCAGAAACGTTAGCACGCCGGGCGAAATACTTAGCAGTATTTCGTCTACCGTTACGTTCTGAGTTCAAATTCCGCCGAGGTCGATTAAATAAGTACCAGTTGCGTACTGGATTAGATCTAATCGACTGACCCCCTCCCCTGAAATTTCGAGCCTTGTGCCTAGAGCAGAAAAGAATTAAAAAAGAATTTGATTTACAAAGAAAATCATCCACGCAATCGTCAACTATTCCTTGGAATACAACGAATTTCTTTGAAATTGGGAATATTATTACTAATACAGTTCTATATCTAAATGATGAGGAATTATTTACATTATTTACATTCGATGAACATTTGTCCTCATCTTGTTTGTTGTTAACAGAAAGTTTCGGCTGATATACCTTCCAGCCTTCATCAGGTGTCTTGGGGAAATTTCGAACCTGGGTTCTCAGTCGATGTTGTTGTTATTACCATCATCATCATCATTATTATTATTATTATTATTATTATTATTATTATTATTATTATTATTATTCAGCTTACTGCCTGGAATCGAATAACATCGAAAAATACCTTAGGAATGAGAACCCAGGTTCGAAATTTCCCCCAAGAAACCTGATGAAGGCTGGAGAGTATATCAGCTGAAACGTTGTGTTAACAACAAAGATGAGGACAAATATTCGTCAAATGTAAATAATATAAATAATGTAAATAATGTATTATTAGTAATAATTAGAATTTCGCCGGCACAAGAATTAGTGTTCGTTCCAATATGATTGAATATATCACCAGTTGGTCAGTCCTACCACTTTTATCACACTTCGGTTTCCTGCTCTCATCCATGACTCTCATGTGCAATTCTTCATCAGCTGTGAGGTAAAAAGTTTTCTTTCCAACCACATGGTTCCGTGTTTGGTCCCATTGCGTGGTACTTTGTGCATGTGTCTTCTACAATAGCCTAGCGCTGATCAAAGCCTTGTGAGTGGATTTGGTAAATGAAAACTTAAAGAAGCTCGAAGTATAGGAGTGGCTGTGTGGTAAGTAGCTTGCTAACCAACCACATGGTTCCGGGTTCAGTCCCACTGCGTGGCATCTTGGGCAAGTGTCTTCTGCTATAGCCTCGGGCTGATCAAAGCCTTGTGAGTGGATTTGGCAGATGGAAATTGAAAGAAGCCCGTCGTATATATGTATATATGTATGTATGTGTATGTGTTTTTGTGTCTGTGTTTGTCCCCCAGCATTGCTTGACAACCGATGCTGGTGTATTTACGTCCCCGTCACCTAGCGGTTCGGCAAAAGAGACCGATAGAATAAGTACTGGGCTTACAAAGAATAAGTCACGGGTCGATTTGCTCGACTAAAGGCGGTGCTCCAGCATGGCCGCAGTCAAATGACTGAAACAAGTAAAAAAGAGTAAAAGATATATATATATATATGTGTGTTTGTGTGTGTGAGTGTGTATGTGTGTGTGTATGTGTGTGTGTGTGTGAGTGTGTATGTGTGTGTGTGTGTGTGTGTGTGTGTGTGTATTTTTGTCCATTTGCTCCCCTCCCACCGATGAACAACCAGTGTTGGTGTGTTTATGTCCTCGTAGATTAGCGTTTCGGCCCAGGATATGGACTTACCTTCTTTATGAATAGGAACTGGTGTGGCTGTGTATTAAGATATTTATTTCCCAACCATAAGGTTCCCAGTTCAGTCCCACTGCTTGCTACCTTCGGCAAGTGACATGTACCATAGCCACGGGCCAACCAAAGCCTTGTGAGTGGCTTTAGTGGACAGAAACTGGAAGAAACCCATCGTGTGTGTGTGTGTGAAGACAACACACTGCACCAAGCCAAAAGATGATTTGATGGTTCGATCTCCACGATAGATTTCTGCGAACTTCATTTCAAATCCATTACATAACACGAAAACATTGTGACTTCAAAGATTTCTGGAATCTCCCAATTAAACAGCCCTTCGGATATTGTTCAGTGGAGTTTGAAGTAAAGAACTCTTTGACATCGTTTGTGCACACCGCTATTTCACTATTCAATATGAATTTTGACGTTTGATCCGTCAAATTGTCCGACTGATAGTGAACATAGACAAAATAGGAGATTCAAAACGTTTAATGAAAAAAATTTCGTTACTACAAACAACGAACACCGAGATAGTTTGAAACTTATTGCAGCCGCTGTCCTGATGTTAGCTGATCAGTGAGTGTTTGCTGTCGTCGTCTGTCCATTGTTTTATCTTTTGTTTCTGTTTTCTGTTTTGTTTTGTGACAGCGCTCTGGCTAGCTGATGGCTCTGCTTACTCTCTGATGACTATCGTCTTTTGTGTCTGGTTTGATGTCGGCTGTTCGCTAACTATCGCTAACCAAAATGCAGTGAATATGTAGTGGTGGTCTTGTTCAGAAAAAAGCGCCACAGATAAAATTGTTAGATCCGGTTCCACACAAAGTCTTAAATGGTCAGATATTTTTCTTTTATTACGTTGGTAATATTCTAGCGAATCGCAATCGTATAGCTGGTTATAGTTATCCGGGTTTGAGTGCCAAATAACACTGCTACTGTGGCTCTTCATCTTACATAGTTTTCTTTGTGGGATAAAACCGTCGCTATCCAAGCTATTTTATCTTCTTATGGGTCACATAACATTCGACGCACCTTTCACGAGTTTTTCTTCCTCGGTTAACGCTGGGCTTTGTACATTTGTCATTTGACAGGTTAGGCACCAACATATAATTTTGGGGGTTTTGCCTGTAATCTTTTACTTGCTTCAGTCATTAGACTGTGGTCATGCTGGGGCACGGTCTTGAAGAAAATCAGTCGAACGAATCGGCTCCAGTACTTGCTTTTTTTTTCAACCTGGTACTTATTATAATGGTTCCTTTTTGCCGAG
>NW_021828775.1:0-7729 GCF_006345805.1 Octopus sinensis
TCAAGTGTTCTCTGATGTTAGGGGTGATATGGTCGCAGAAATTGTCTGACAGCCATCACTGGGTTCCTCTGCTTGTCTGGCATAGTGCAGAGTTCTGTTGCCAGACATAGGGTTTTCCAGCAGCCACCTTCTTCACCCAGGGTAGCACTACCTCTTCCAGGCACTTGATGTAGGCCTCCGTGTTGAGTTTGAGACCGTGTGGGGAAATGGATGGAAGCATAACATCGCCATCACTAGTGATGGCGATGTTATGCGTCCATCCACTGGATCCAGCCAGTAGCATAACTAGGTAGAGGATGATGGGCCGGTCCAACCAAGACGATGCTTTTATGGAGCTGCTACATAAGCGTCTATAAGCTCGAAGGCTCAGGAGCTAATCCAGGCGGCACATTCTCTATCTACACGAGTGGTCCCAACCAGTAAACTCGCACCGAAACTGCGTCGCGAACCAGGATTATCGGCAGATTGTAAGGCTTTCCATCCTAACAACACGCCATTCATCGTGAAGAACACTTTGAATTATCACGCAGAGACAATTCCTTCGCCTTGTATTCTCACGAACAGAACATCGATCGACAGAGTCTACCGAAGAACATTGTGTTGGCGCGTACTTCAAGTATAAACTGCGCCAGTAATGAGTAGAGCACTCCAGGAAAGCAATCAGAATATGTTTACAGCTGTTGGATTCCCAGCTCAAAGTTGACGTTGGTAATAATTGCTGTTCGGGCGACAGTTGGAGAAAGATCCAATTGACCAAGACGTCCGATAAGAGTTTCGTTATAATATTAATTAATATATCATCATGTCTCTTTTTAATTGGTTCATTAAAGATTGTTGTTAGCATTGCATAGAGTCTCTCCTATACACAAGTATATATATATATATATATATATATACACACACACACAAATATACACACAAACGCGTGCACACACATACTGGATATATATGCATACACATTTATAAACGCTCACGCTTATACATACATACATACATACATATATATATACATACATACATACATATATATATACACACATACATACATACATACATACATATATGTATCTATGTATATATGTATACACAGGTTTACATACAATTTTACACACAAATATTCACATACAGACATACGTAGAAACATACATTGATGCATTGGAAATATTCATTCACACACACACACACACAGATAACCACACTATCGTTCATACATATATATATACGCATGCTTGTACATTCACGCACAAATGAATATTCACACACACACACTCACGATTACACGCGCTTAGACACGCACACACACATTCACACACACTCACACACAATCACACACACAATCACACTCACACACACACAGTAACACACACACACTCTCACACACACAATCACACACACACTCTCACATACAGACACACACACAATCCTACACACTCTCTCTCTCTCTGACACACTCACCCATACAGAAAGAGAGAAATTCACAAAAATTCTCATTTAGATACATACAGATACATATAAATGATCACTCACACACACACACGTACACACACACACACACACACGTACACACACACACACACACACCCACACACACACGTACACACACACATACACACACCCACACACACACACACACACCACACACAAACACACGCATCCTCAGAGAGGGAGATAAGCACAGAAACACAACACAGGCATCTCATACATTCACACACAAATACACACACACACACACACACTCATCACAAACATTCACACACACACACACACCCTTCCTATGTCCTTCCTGTTTTAGCTCTAAGATATGAATCTCTCACACAATGGCCTTCTCTTTTCCTCCACACCGTCTGACCCTCTACAGTTTCTCCTCATTAACTTCGTTGTTGTTGTTGTTCTTATTATTATTATTATTATTATTCCTCTTCTCTTTCTTCTTTTCCTCCTTCCCCTTCGTCCTTCTCCTCCTCCTCCTTCTCCTTCTCTTATTGCAATTGTGTTTATTATTATTGCTCTCCTCCTCCTTCTTCATGAGAGCAGATTATTATTTCATCCTTTCGGGGTCCATAAATAAAGTACCAGTTGTGTACTGGGGTCGATCTGATAGACTGGCTCCCTCCCCCAAAATTTCAGTCCTTGTGCCTTTAGTAGAAAAAACGATGATGATGATAGTAATGGTTGTTGTTGTTTTTCATCATCATCATCATCATCGTTATCATCATCATTATTATTATTATTATTATTATTATTATTATTATTATTATTATTATTATTATTATTATTACTGAAGGCGGCGAGCTGGCAGAAACGTTAGCACGCCGGACGAAATGCGTAGCCGCATTTCGTCTGCCGTTACGTTCTGAGTTCAAATTCCGCCAAGGTCGACTTTGCTATTCATCCTTTCGGGGTCGATAAATTAAGTACCAGTTACGCACTGGGATCGATGTAATCGACTTAATCCCTTTGTCTGTCCTTGTTTGTACCCTCTGTGTTTAGCCCCCTGTGGGTAGTAAAGAAACAGACATTTCGTCTGTCTTTACGTTCTGAGTTCAAATTCCTCCGAGGTTGACTTTGCCTTTCATCGTTTCGGATTCGATAAAATAACTACCAGTGAAACACTGGGGTCGACATAACTATCTTGTCCCCCTCCCTCCATAATTTCAGACCTTGCGCCTCTAATAAAAACGGTAATTATCCTTATTATTTGTATTATTTTTACGTAGTTGTTTGTTGTTTTTCTTTGTTGCTGCTGTGGTTCTGAATTCTTCAAAATAACAACGAAAACGGTTCGATCGGTACTCCAAGTGTTAAAGAGTTCCTGTATTCTACCGCGGGGTTTAATTCCATATCCAAAGTTAATTTAATTAACTAATTAATTAATTAATTTCATTTTGCATGTTAATAAACAACTCTAGTGTTATTAATTACATATTTACGAAGGGCTCCCTTACGACAGTGACAACGGAATTCATTCAAAGATCATCCAACTATGACCATCCTGCCTCTAATTTAGGAACGCGTTATCCAATATCTCTTTCTTTCTTCCTTTTATTGTTATGCATTATTGTTGTTTGACCCCAGGCCAACCCTGATCTAGCAGACCGAGGATCAAAGGCGTTCCAAATGTGGCTATCCTGTCGTTAATTTAGGTTCATATTATCCAAAGTTTATTTCCTTCGTTCATATTATTCAAAAGAGGCGCAATGGCCCAGTGGTTAGGGCAGCGGACTCGCGGTCGGAGGATCGCAGTTTCGATTCCCAGACCGGGCGTTGTATGTGTTTATTGAGAGAGAACACTTAAAAGCTCCACGAGGCTTCGGCAGTGGGTGGTGGCGACCCCTGTTGTACTCTTTCGCCACAACTATATTAAACGGTGGTGCATCAGCATGGCCACAACACTGAGCTGAAACTAGAGAAAAAAAAGAATATTAAGAAGAATATTCATCTTAATAATCTTCTGGATAACCTTAAACTTTAACTGTATACAATATAGCAACATTGTTTTATAGTATTTAACTGTAGTACTACATGATAAGACCTCCCCCTGTTTCATTATAAATAGGCGCAGGAGTGGCTGTGTACTAAGTAGCTTGTTTACCAACCACATGGTTCCGGGTTCAGTCCCACTGCGTGGCACCTTGGGCAAGTGTCTTCTACTATAGCCTCGGGCCGACCAAAGCCTTGTGAGTGGATTTGGTAGACGGAAACTGAAAGAAGCCCGTCGTATATATGTATATGTATGTGTATGTATATGTTTGTGTGTCTGTGTTTGTCCCCCTAGCATTGCTTGACAACCGATGCTGGTGTGTTTATGTCCCCGTAACTTAGCGGTTCGGCTAAAGAGACCGATAGAATAAGTACTGGGCTTACAAAGAATAGGTCCCGGGGTCGAGTTGCTCGACTAAAGGCGGTGCTCCAGCATGGCCGCAGTCAAATGACTGAAACAAGGAAAAGAGAAAAGAGGGAGAGTCTGCTTGTGGGCGACCCCTTAATTATCAGCTAACATCTTGTCTTAAGTTTTCCCTTACTAAACCTCATGACATTGCTTCTAATAAATCTTGATTTTTATGACTATACCATCTAGAATGTCTGTCTACCCCCTCAACCCTACCCTAAACAGATACTGCCCTCTGTTTTCTCTCAGCCTTAAATGTACAAGGGATTTGATAAACTAGTCTATAAATAAAAAATGACCCCTTAAATAAACAAAAAAAATCAGTGACAGGCAGTGTCTTCTTGAAAAATTTTAGTTACGGCTATGCTGTTGTAGGTACAACATGTCCTTTGTCTATCTCCTTAAATTCTTCGAGATTTTAGGTATAATTATACTAATGTGTCCATCTGTTCTAATTTAATTAAATTCTATGTCTTTGTGCAGCTGAAGATTGCTCTACATTTTAAATTGATGTACTGATTGCATTGTTCAATTAAATAGAGTTGCATGAAACGATCGTACTGCATTACCTCTGGATATCCTTGTTGCTTATTTTGATTTAAATAGATAGATAGAGAGATAGATAGATAGATAGATAGATAGATAGATAGATAGATAGATATGTATATATATATGAGTGTATGTGTATATATATACATGTGTTTAATATGTGTGTGTGTGTGTGTGTATGTATATTCATATATATATATTATATATATATTATATATATATATATAATATATATATATATATACATACATGGAAATGAACGCATCTGAATGGTTAAGCGCATGTATAATTAGAGACGCCATTAGCATTGGAAACTGATTTTAATTAACGTTGTATCTAATTGATGGAGTAAATAAGATTTCTTTTCAACGACTGCCTGTGTGAGAACAACCGCCATTAAGAAGCATTTGCGTATAACATATCATCAGTGAAATCCTGACTAATGGATAGGAGATGGGTGAGGAGGCGGGCAAAGGGGTGGGCAGAGGGGTAGAGAAACTGTTGGGTAGGGGACACTGTGGTATATGGAGACGGGTACCTCGGTTGACAGATTGGCAGACAGAGGAGTGGGATCTTTTCAAATTTGTGGCCAGGACCCCAGATCTTTCTAGTTAACTAAATAATTTGAAACTTTGTGTACTCATAGAGTGGAACTAGTTTATTCGCCAGTTGGAACTAGTTTATTTGAGAAAAATCTATTTTATGACTTTAATCGTAGATTAAAACTGCGAATTTTAACCAATGAGATTGCTTGTTTTCATATCTAAAACGTTACTGCGATCTGTTAGGGTGACGTTGAAAGCAGTTTTGTGACGTCTGCTATTTCTAAAAAGCTTTGTGTGTGGTAAAGTAATTTTTTTACTTTAATATTTTATAAATTATATCGGAGAATCCATATTTTTATAACATATATCGGAGAATCCATGTGATTTTTCGTTGTTTTCTCTTATACGTATGTGAATTATTCTGAGTATGCATTGTCTGGAGACTTTTTCTTGCAGTTGAGAAATTTTTGGCTGCTATTTCTAAAAAGCTCGGTGTGTGGTTAAGTAATTTTTTTACTTACCATATTTTTATAAATTAATATATATATATATATATATATATATATATATATATATATATATATATATAATTTTTACTCGGTGTATGTGTTATGTATGGTCTGCATGTGTGTGTGTATGTATGTGTGTGTGTGTGTAAGTATGTGTAAAAAATTACATTGAATCGGCCATACATACATACATACATACACATACACAGATACATACACACTAACAGAAGCACTTCACTTACACAACATACTGTCTCCCACACCCCATCAAACAACACACACACACACATGTACATCAATGCTTCCCCTAGACGGTAACTTCAAAGACAAACTTTTGTTATTAGAAGGTGGCTGACTATAACTTGTTTACATTTAAGATGTTTAATACGTCACGAAATTGGTGGTCGAGACGGAGTAAATAAAATAAAGCCGAATGACGGAATATCATTGGTTAAAATTCTAATTATTAACACAACTTAAACTTAGAATTACAATTCCGTTTTCATTCTGGTTTACAATTAAGTTTACTTTTGACACATTCTACCAGTATACGAAGTTTCAAATTGTTTGGTTCAGTAGGAAAAATTTGAAAAAACTGGCTTCAGAATAGAAAAGATCCGAGGAGTGAGAAAGAGAGGGAGAGACAAAGAGATGCGCGCGTGTGTGTGTCTGTGCGAGAGAGAGACAAACAGACAGACAGGCGGATGGATAGACGGGTAGATAGATAGATAGAGAGAGAGAGAGAGAGAGAGAGAGAAATGGACAGACAGATAGATAGACAGACGAATAAACAGGTGGATGGATAGATAGGTAGATAGAGAGAGAGAGACAGACGACAGACAGACAGACAGACAGACAGACAGACAGACAAATGGACAGGTGGATGGATATGGATAGGTAGATAGACAAATAGGTAGAGAGAAAGAGAGACAGACAGACAGACAGATAGACAGGCGGATGGATAGACGGGTAGATAGGTAAATAGATAGAGACAGACAGACAGACAGACAGGCTGACACAGGCAGAAATAGACAGAAGACAAAATAGCAGACACACAGAAAGATAACCAAACACAAAGACAGAGATTGGGAGAGACAGACAGACAGACAGAGACAGATAGAATGACTGACAGACGGGCAGGTAGGCAGCAAAAAGATAGTCAGACAAACAGTTAGACAGACAGGCAGACACGCAGTCAGACAGGCAGGTAGACAGGCTGCTAGGCATGCAGGTAGATATGCAAATGAGAAATTCGTTTCAATTAAATTTATTTTAAGGTAATAAATATTTGAAAATTAATATTCATCTCACCATTTTGTATAAGCACCAAGAAATATGATGAATGTTAGATTATAATTATTGCATGCATTCCAAATTACCTAATATTACTCACAGTAGGAAAAGTATAATCCAAAAATTTCACCATTTTTGTGATGAGCAACATTGAAGAGTTTACTAGTTTCTTTCAACGATTTTGTCCTAAACAAGGCTTAAGGTTTCGTTCAAACCCGTACGATTTAATAACTTATAAAGGCTTATAGATAGATAGATAGATAGATATATAGATAGATAAGTTTCTTTATTGGCCACACAGGGCTGCACACAGATGGGACAAGTTACAATGTAGAGCTTTTCTTTTGGGGGATGAAAAAAAACAAAAAAAAACGAAAAAGAAACAAAAAAAAGTGACGTAGGTTTTCGATCAAAAGGGATCGTAAAAGGGAAAAAAAGAACAAAAAATGAAATATAAAAAAAAAGGAAAAGGAACAAAAGAAAAGAGAAATGAAAAAAGAAGAAAAAAGAGGAAAAAAATGGGAAGAGGGAAAAAAAACGATCAATAGGGATCGTGTATCACAGTGTTATGATGTATGGTGTAAAGGGAAAGCAAGTAAGGTTTATCCGTGGGAAGAAAAGCCTACGAAAAACCACGGTAACCTTGGTCAATATTGTTATATGTTACCACATTTATTTGCAAGTGGGTAACCCTCTATTTTCAATTTCTGGGTTCATAGGATTATGCTCAAGGTGGCTTCGTCTTCATACGTGCCATCCTTGCTACATTCACCCATCTTTTTTAAAACATTCGCTAGACAAAACTTGCCTCTCTACTCTCACTTTCCTTTCAAGTGATACTTGAAGAAGTTGATGAGAGATTGACCAGAGAGGAAAGTGTTTGTCTCTAATCCTTTCAGGCGCGTCCACCAGATACATTCTTTCGCCATAGCCCAAGGATGATG
>NW_021828776.1:0-7940 GCF_006345805.1 Octopus sinensis
AGAGGGGCGGGCGGGGGGGGGCGGGGGGCGCGAGAGAAGAAGGGCGGGCGGGGGGGGGGCGCAGCGCGAAGAAGAGGCCGGGCGGGGGGGGCGCAGCGCGAGAAGAAGGCGGCGGGGGGGGGCGCGGCGCGAGAAGAAGGCGGGGGGGGGGGGGGGGCGCGGCGCGAGAAGAAGGCGGGAGGGGGGGGGGGCGCGGCGCGAGAAGAAGGCGGGCGGGGGGGCGCGGCGCGAGAAGAAGGCGGGCGGGGGGGGGGCGGGGCGCGAGAAGAGGCGGGGGGGGGGGGCGCGGCGCGAGAAGAAGCGAAGGCGGGGGCGGGGCGGCGGGAGAAGAAGGAGCGGCGGGGGGGGGGGCGCGGCGCGAGATAAGGCGGGCGGGGGGGGGCGCACGCGAGAAGAAGGCGGGCGGGGGGGGGGCCGGCGCGAGAAGAAGGCGGGAGGCGGGGGGGCGCGCTGCGCGAGAAGAAGGCGGGCGGGGGGGGGCGCGGCGCGAGAAGAAGCGGGCGGGGGGGGGGGGCCGGGGCGAGAATAAGGCGGGGGGCGGGGGCGCGGCGCGAGAAGAAGGCGGGCGGGGGGGGGGCGCGGCGCGAGAAGAAGGCGGGGCGGGGGGGGGCGCGGCGCGAGAAGAAGGCGGGCGGGGGGGGGGGGGCGCGCGCGAGAAGAGGCGGGAGGGGGGGGGCGCAGCGCGAGAAGAAGGCGGGGGGGGGGGGGGCCGGCGCGAGAAGAGGCGGGCGGGGGGGGCGGGGGCGCGAGAAGAAGGCGGGCGGGGGGGGGGCCGGGGCGCGAGAAGAAGGCGGGCGGGGGGGGGGCGGGGCGCGAGAAGAAGCGGCGGGGGGGGGGGGCGGCGCGAGAATAAGAAGGCGGGCGGGGGGGGGGCGCGGCGCGAGAAGAAGGCGGGCGGGGGGGGGGCGCGAGAAGAGGCGGGCAGGGGGGGGGCGGGGCGCGAGAAGAAGGCGGGCGGCGGGGGGGGAGCGGCGCGAGAAAAGGCGGGCGGGGGGGGGGGGGGGGGGGGGCGAGAGAAAGAAGGCGGGCGGGGGGGGGCGCTGGGCCGCAAGAGAAGGCGGGCGGGGGGGGGGGCGCAGCGCGAGAAGAGGCGGAGGGGGGGGCGCTGGCGCGAGAAGAAGGCGGGCGGGTGGGGGCGCGGCGCGAAGAAGCGGCGGGGGGGGCGGGCGCGAGAAGAAGGCGGGCGGGGGGGGGGCGCAGCGCGAGAAGAAGGCGGGCGGGGGGGGGGGCGGGCGCGGAAGAAGGCGGGCGGCGGGGGGGGGCCGGCGCGAGAAGAAGGCGGGGGGCGGGGGGCGGGCGCGAAAGAAGGCGGAGGCGGGGGGCGGGGCGCGAGGAATGCGGGCAGGGGGGGGCGGGCTCGAGAAAAGGCTGGCGGGGGGGGCGCGGCGCGAGAAGAAGGCGGGCGGGGGGGGGCGGGCGCGAGAAGAAGCGGGCGGGGGGGGGGCCGCGCGAGAAGAAGGGGGGCGGGGGGGGGCGCGGCGCGAGAGAAGGCGGCGGGGGGGGGGGCGCAGCGCGAGAAGAGGCGGCGGGGGGGGGGGGGGCGCGCGCGAGAAGAAGGAGGGCGGGGGGGGGGGGCGCGCGAGAAAGAAGGCGGGCGGGGGGGGGCGCGGGCGCGAGAAGAAGGCGACGCGGGGGGGGGCGGGGCGCGAGAAGAATCGGCGGGGGGGGCGGGGGGCGCGAGAAGAAGGCGGGGCGGGGGGGGCGGGGGCGCGAGAAGAAGGCGGCGGGGGGGGGCCCGCGGCGCGAGAAGAACGGCGGGCGGGGGGGGGGCGCGGCGCGATAGAAGGCGGGCGGGGGGGGCGCGGCGCGAGAAGAGGGCGCGGGGGGGGCGCGGGGCCTCGAGAAGAAGGCGGGCGGGGGGGGGCGCGGCGCGAGAAGAAGGCGGAGGGGGGGGGGGGCGCGGGCGCGAGAAGAGGCGGGCGGGGGGCGCGGCGCGAGAAGAAGGGGGCGGGGGGGGGGGGCGCGGCGCGAAAAGAAGGCGGGCGGGGGGGGCGCGGCGCGAGAAGAAGGCGGGCGGGGGGGGCGGGCGCGAGAAGAAGGGGGGCGGGGGGGGGCGCGGCGCGAGAAGAAGGCGGGCGGGGGGGGGGGCGCGCGAGAAGAAGGCGGGCGGGGGGGGGGGCGCGGCGCGAGAAGAAGGCGGGAGGGGGGGGGGCGCAGGCGCGGAGAAGGCGGGAGGGGGGGGCGCGGCGCGAGAAGAAGGCGGGCGGGGGGGGGGGGGGCGCGCGAGAAGAAGGCGGGCGGGGGGGGGGGGGCGCATCGCGAGAAGAAGGCGGGGGGGGGGGGCGCGGCGCGAGAAGCGGGCGGGGGGGGGGCCGGCGCGAGAAGAAGGCGGCGGGGGGGGGGCGCGGCGCGAGAAGAAGGCGTGCGGGGGGGGGGGGGGCGCGCGCGCTAGAAGAATGCGGGCGGGGGGGGCGCGGCGCGAGAAGAAGGCGGGAGGCGGGGGCGCGGCGCGAGAAGAAGGCGGGCGGGGGGGGGCGCGGCGCGAGAAGAAGGCGGGCGGGGGGGGCGGCGCGCGAGAAGAAGGCGGGCGGGGGGGGGCGCGGCGCGAGAAGAAGGCGGAGGGGGGGGGGGGCGCGGCGCGAGAAGAAGGCGGGCGGGGGGGGCGCCGGCGCGGAGAAGAAGGCGGGCGGGGGGGGGGGGGGGGCGCTCGCGGCGCGAGAAGAAGGCGGGCGGGGGGGGGCGCGGCGCGAGAAGAAGGCGGGCGGGGGGGGGGGCGCGGCGCGAGAAGAAGCGGGAGGCGGGGGGCGCGGCGCGAGAAGAAGGCGGGAGGGGGGGGGGCGCGCGCGAGAAGAGGCGGGCGGGGGGGGGCGCGGCGCGCGAGAAGAAGGCGGGCGGGGGGGGGGCGCAGCGCGAAGAGGCGGGGGGGGGGGGGCGCGGCGCGAGAAGAAGGCGGGAGGCGGGGGGCGCGGCGCGAGAAGAAGGCGGGCGGGGGGGGGGCCGGCGCGAGAAGAAGGCGGGCGGGGGGGGGGCGCAGCGCGAGAAGAAGGCGGGCGGGGGGGGGGGCGCGGCGCGAGAAGAAGGCGGGGGGGGGGGGGCGCGGCGCGAGAAGAGGCGGGCGGGGGGGGCGGGGGCGAGAAGAAGGGCGGGCGGGGGGGGGCGCGCGCGCGAGAAGAAGCGGCGGGGGGGGGCGCAGCGCGAGAAGGGGCGGCGGGGGGGGGGGGCGCGGCGCGAGAAGAGGGCGGGCGGGGGGGGGGCGCGGCGCGAGAAGAAGGCGGGCGGGGGGGGGCGCGCGCGAGAGAAGGCGGGCGGCGGGGGGGCGGGGCGCGAAAGAAGGCGGGCGCGGGGGGGGGGGGCGCGCGCGAAAGAAGGCGGGCGGGGGGGGGGGGCGGGGCGAGAAGAAGCGGGCGGGGGGGGGGGGGCGGGGGCGCGAGAAGAAGGCGGGCGGGGGGGGGGGCGCGGCGCGAGAAGAGGGGCGGGGGGGGGGGGGGGCGGGGCGCGAGAAGAGAAGGGGCGTGGGGGGGCGCGGCGCGAGAAGAAGGCGGGCGGGGGGGGGGCGCAGCGCGAGAAGAAGCGGCGGGGGGGGGGCGCGGGCGAGAAGAAGGCGGGAGGCGGGGGGGCGCGGCGCGAGAAGAAGGCGGGCGGGGGGGGCCGCGGCGCGAGAAAAGGCGGGCGGGGGGGGGCGCGGCGCGAGAAAAGAAGCGGGCGGGGGGGGCGCGCGCGCGAGAAGAAGGCGGGAGGCGGGGGGGCGCGGCGCGAGAAGAGGGCCGGGCGGGGGGGGGCGCGCGCGAGAAGAAGGCGGGCGGGGGGGGGGCGCGGCGCGAGAAGAAGGCGGGCGGGGGGGGGCGCGGCGCGAGAAGAGGGCGGAGGCGGGGGGCGCGCGCGAGAAGAAGGCGGGAGGGGGGGGGGCGCGGCGCGAGAAGAAGGCGGGCGGGGGGGGGGGCGCGGCGCGAGAAGAAGGCGGGCGGGGGGGGGGGCGCAGCGCGAGAAGAAGGCGGGCGGGGGGGGGGCGGGGGCGCGAGAAGAAGGCGGGCGGGGGGGGGGGCGCGGCGCGAGAAGAAGGCGGAGGGGGGGGGGCGCGGCGCGAGAAGAAGGCGGGCGGGGGGGGGGGGGCGCGGCGCGAGAAAAGGCGGGCGGGGGGGGGGGCGCGGCGCGAGAAGAAGGCGGGCGGGGGGGGGCGCGGCGCGAGAAGAAGGCGGGGGGGGGGGGGGGGGGGGGGGGCCGGCGGCTAGAAGAAGGCGGGGCGGGGGGGGGCGGGCGCGAGAAGAAGGGGGGCGGGCGGGGGGGGGGCGCGGCGCGAGAAGAAGCGGGGCGGGGGGGGGGCGCGCGCGAGAAGAAGCGGGCGGGGGGGGGGCGCGGCGCGAGAAGAAGGCGGCGGGGGGGGGGGGCGCAGCGCGAGAAGAAGCGGGCGGGGGGGGGGCGCGGCGCGAGAAGAAGGCGGGCGGGGGGGGGGCGGGGCGCGAGAAGAAGGCGGGCGGGGGGGGGGGGCGCGGCGCGAAAGAAGGCGGGAGGCGGGGGGGGCGGGCGCGAGAAGAAGACGGGCGGGGGGGGCGGGGCGCGAGAAGAAGGCGGGCGGGGGGGGGGCGCGCGGCGCGAGAAGAAGGCGGGCGGGGGGGGGCGCGGCGCGAGAGAAGAAGGCTGCGGGGGGGGGGGGGGGCTCAGCGCGAAAGAAGGCGGGCGGGGGGGGGGGCCGCGGCGCGAGAAGAAGGCG
Source organism: Octopus sinensis (assembly GCF_006345805.1). Taxonomy (NCBI): domain Eukaryota; kingdom Metazoa; phylum Mollusca; class Cephalopoda; order Octopoda; family Octopodidae; genus Octopus; species Octopus sinensis. The sequence goes on from NW_021828776.1 coordinate 4,649, forward strand.
GGCGGGGTGGGGGGGGGGGCGCGGAGAAACGCGGGCGGGGGGGGGGGCGCGGCGCGAGAAGAAGGCGGGCGGGGGGGGGGCGCGTCGCGGAGAAGAAGGGGGAGGGGGGGCGGGGCGCGAGAAAAAGCGGGCGGGGTGGGGCGCGGCGCGAGAAGGGCGGGCGGCGGGGGGGGCGCGGCGCGAGAAGAAGGCGGGCGGGGGGGGCGCGTCGCGAGAAGAAGGCGGGCGGGGGGGGTGCGGGGCGGAGAAGAAGGCGGGCGGGGGGGGGCGCGGCGCGAGAAGAAGGCGGCGGGGGGGGGGCGCGGCGCGAGAAGAAGCGGGCGGGGGGGGGGGCGCGGCGCGAGAAGAAGGCGGGCGGGGGGGGGGCCGGCGCGAGAGAAGGCGGGCGGGGGGGGGGGCGGCGCGAGAAGAGGCGGGCGGGGGGGGGGGCGCGGCGCGAGAAGAAGGCGGGCGGGGGGGGGGCGCGGCGCGAGAAGAAGGCGAGGCGGGGGGGGGCGCGAGAAGAAGGCGGGCGGGGGGGGCGCGGCGCGAGAAGAAGGCGGGCGCGGGGGGGGGGGGGGCGCGAGAAGCGGAGGGCGGGGGGGGGGCGCGGCGCGAGAAGAAGGCGGGCGGGGGGGGGGCGCGCGCGCGCGAGAAGAAGGCGGGGCGGGGGGGGGCGCGCGCGAGAAGAAGGCGGGGGGGGGGGCGGGGCGCGAGAAGAATGCGGGAGGGGGGGGGCGCAGCGCGAGAAGAAGGCGGGCGGGGGGGGGGGGGGGCGGCGCGAGAAGAAGGCGGGCCGGGGGGGGGCGCGGCGCGAGAAGAAGGCGGGCTGGGGGGGGCGCGGCGCGAGAAGAAGCGGAGGGGGGGGGGGGCGGTTCGCGAAAGAAGGCGGGCGGGGGGGGGGCGCGGCGCGAGAAGAAGGCGTGCGGTGGGGGGGCGCGGCGCGAAGAAGGCGGGCGGGGGGGGCTCAGCGCGAGAGAAGGCGGGCGGGGGGGGGGGGCGCAGCGCGAGAAGAAGCGGGCGGGGGGGGGGCCGGCGCGCATAAGAAGGCGGCGGGGGGGGGGCGCGGCGCGAGAAGAAGGCGGGGGGGGGGGGGCGCGGCTCGAGAAGAAGGCGGGCGGAGTCGGGGGGGGGGCGGGCGCAGAGAAGAAACGGCGGGGGCGGGCGGGGGGGCGCGGCGGGGCCGCGAGAAGAAGGGGGCTGGCGGGGTGGGGGGGGGTGCGGGGGGGGGCCGAGCGGGGGGGAGGGCGCGCGGGGCGGGGGGCGGGGGGGCGCGGCGCGAGAAGAAGGCGGGCGGGGGGGGGGCGCCGAGCGCGCGAAGATCGGGCGGGGGGGGGGGGGGGCGCGGGGGTGCGCGAGAAAAGGCGGAGGCGGGGGGGAGGTGCGCGAAAGAAGGCGGGCGGGGGGGGGGGTGCGCGCGCAGCGAGAACGAAGAAAGCGGGGGGGGCGCGGGCGGGGCTGAGAGAAAGGCGGGAGGGGGGGGGGGCGCGGCGCGAGAAGAAGGCGGGCGGGGGGGCGCGGCGCGAGAAGAAGCGGGCGGCGGGGGGGCGCACGCGAGAAGAAGGCGGCGGGGAGGGGGGGGCGCGGCGCGAGAAAAAGGGTGAGGGGGGGGGGGCGCGCGCGAGAATGGCGGGCGGGGGGGGGCGGGCGCGAGAAGAAGGCGGGCGGGGGGGGCGCGGCGCGAGAAGAAGGCGGGCGGGGGGGGGGCGCGGCGCGAGAAGAAGGCGGGGGGGGGGGGGGCGCAGCGCGAGAAGAAGGCGGCGGGGGGGCGGCGCGCGAAGAAGGCGGGCGGGGGGGGGGCGCGCGGCCCGAGAGAAGGCGGGCGGGGGGGGGGGGCAGCGCGAGAAGAAGCGGGCGGGGGGGGGGCCGGCGCGAGAAGAAGGCGCGGCGGGGGGGGGGCGCGCAGCGCGAGAAGAAGTCGGGCGGGGGGGGGGGGGGCGCGCGCGAGAAGAGGCGGGCCGGGGGGGGCGCGGCGCGAGAAGAAGGCGGGCGGGGGGGGGGGGGCGCACGCGAGAAGAAGGCGGGCGGGGGGGGGCGGGGCGCGAGAAGAATGCGGGCGGGGGGGGGGCGCGGCGCGAGAAGAAGCGGGCGGGGGGGGGGGGGGGGGGGCGCGGCGCGAGAGAAGGCGGGCGGGGGGGGGGCGGGGCGGCGCGCGAGAAGAAGGCGGGCGGGGGGGGGCGCAGCGCGAGAAGAAGGCGGAAAGGGGGGGGGGCGCGGCGCGAGAAGAAGGCGGGCGGGGGGGGGGCGCAGCGCGAGAAGAAGGGGGCGGGGGGGGGGGCGCGAGAGAATCGGGCGGGGGGGGGGGCGCAGCGCGAGAAGAAGGCGGGCGGGGGGGGGGGGGGCGCGAGAAGAAGGCGGGCGGGGGGGGGGCGGCGGCGCGAGAAGAAGGCTGCAGGCGGGGGGGGCGGGGGCTGGAAGAAGATGGGGGGGGGGGGGGCGGGCGCGAGAAGAAGGCGGGCGGGGGGGGGCGGGCGCGAGAAGAAGGCGGGCGGCGGGGGGGGGCGCAGCGCGAGAAGAAGGCGGGCTGGGGGGGGGGGGCTGGGCGGGCCGCTAGAAGAAGGCGGGCGGGGGGGGGGGCGCGGCGCGAAGAAGGCGGGCGGGGGGGGGGGCGCAGCGCGAGAAGAAGTCGGGCGGGGGGGGGGGCGCGGCGCGAGAAGAAGGCGGGAGGCGGGGGGAGGGGTCGCGAGAAGAAGGCGAGCGGGGGGGGGCGCGGGCCGAGAAGAAGGCGGGAGGCGGGGGGGCGGGGCGCGAGAAGAAGGCGGGCGGGGGGGGGTGCGGGCGCGAGAAGAAGCGGGCCGGGGGGGGGGCGCAGCGCGAGAAGAGGCGGCGGGGGGGGGGGGGCGGGGCGCGAGAAGAATTAGGGCGGGGGGGGGGCCGCGCGAGAAGAAGGCGGGGGGGGGGGGCGCTGCGCGAGAAGAAGGCGAAGGCGGGGGCCGGCGCGAGAAGAAGCGGGCGGGGGGGGGCGCGGCGCGAGAAGAAGGCGGGCGGGGGGGGGCGCAGCGCGAGAAGAAGGCGGGCGGGGGGGGGGGCGCGGCGCGAGAAGAAGGGGGAGGCGGGGGCGCGGCGCGAGAAGAAGGCGGCGGGGGGGGGGCGGGCGCGCGAGAAGAAGGCGGGCGGGGGGGGGGCGCAGCGCGCGAGAAAAGGCGGGCGGGGGGGGGGGGGCGCGGCGCGAGAAGAAGGCGGGAGGCGGGGGCGCGGCGCGAGAAGAGGCGGAGGGGGGGGGGCGGGGCGCGCGCGCTCGAGAGAAGGCGGGGGGGGGGGGGCGCGGCGCGAGAAGAGCGGGCGGGGGGGGGGGGCGCAGCGCGAGAAGAAG
>NW_021828777.1:0-7644 GCF_006345805.1 Octopus sinensis
GGTATGTTGAACCAATATATTTTGCGTAATCTACTATTATCCTTCTATTTCTCCTAATAGGATCTATATTGCTCTCGCGGGAGGGTTACTATTGTGTGCTATTCTATTAGTTCGCCTATTCCCTATACGTTGTTTGGAGTTTAAATTAGAATATCGCTAGTGTGAGTTGAGTGCTGAGTTCGATTATAAATGGGAGTCTTATGGCCGACGGACGCTCCCAGGTGGTCTACATTGAATTCTCTGGTTATACCCGGCACCATAGAGAGCTGGTTGTAGTGTTGTGCATGATTATTGAAATTTCTCTATTAGAGGATAGTTTTGTCAGTCTGTCTGAGATGCTTGGACCGTGGTGCTAATTATACAGGGTGGATGGTTGGAAGAGGTATGGATGTATTTGGTAGTTTCTTCGGGTTTCCTATACGGTAGTGAAGGTGCTTATTCAAATCTAACGTAACGTCTAAGAAGTTTACTATTTTAGTATTGGTCATAAATTCTAGTTTAAGATTGAAGATTTGAAAAAAAGCCTGATCTTTTCCTAATTCTTTCTAGTTTACTCCTATTGTTGGTGGGGTATATGAAGAGAGCGTCGTCTCTGTATAGACCACTCTGAAGATCCGGTTACCTCGGAGAAAAGCTTCTTGAGCAGGTAGGCCCCGACCAAGTCAGTCACCTGAGCTGAATCGCTCGAGCCCATAGCCACATCGAAATTGTCGGGGTATCGGATCTGGTCCAGAGTCTACCGTCGAATTCTATTATGGTTTTTCTAGCTAATAGTATTATGTCAATTTTTCTCTGTCTATGAGTGAAAAGGTTGCGGGCAAAAATAAGGGATTTGTTAAGTAAGATGGGGGATATACTGGCGTAGTAGCTAGCTATGTCGAATTGGATGAATGAGTAGTCGGGCCTATTGGTGATAGTGTTAAACCATTCTAGCACATCGTTGGTGTTAATCCATAGTTGGAGTGGGATGTGGGGTTTGTTCAAACCATCCTGTATACATAAACTTATTAATACTTTCAAATACTACAATGCTTAGGTCTTATACCAACTCCCCCATGCAATTTCCTCCCACCCGGTGCAACCTGTCGGCTCCAGCACATCCCGCTTTCCTATATGTGCGTGTGTAGGTGTATGTGTGTGTGTGTGCATATGTATGTGCACATACGTGTACGTATGTGTACATATACATATATATATACATGTGCGTGTGTGTGTGTGTGTGTGGGTGTGTGTATGTGCATATACGGTTCCCTGCATTTTCCTCCTATATATACAAATTTTGTCTCCCATATATGACTTCTTTCCCCTAAATATTTCTTCTCCTACACCCATATCCTCCCTATGTAGTCTCTTTAATTCCCTATATCTATACCCTTTCACATTTCTAACTCAGATGTTGAACGCACACCGCCAAACTTCACTTCCCACCCTTCTAATTTTCGGTTCCCCCCGCCCGCCCCTACGTTTAACACACACCTCTAACTTTCAACCACCTTCATCTCATGTTAAACTTTACAAATTATATTTTTATCTTATTTTATTTATTTTTATTTTTACTTTTATTTTTACTTTTATCCTACTTCCATTTATTTTTATTTTTTTTTTTAATTTTATTTTTACTTTTATTCTACTCCATTATTCTCATTTTCATTTTCATCCCTTACCTTAACTCTTATAATTTTTATTTTTTATACTTCATTTCTAACTATTCACATTGTATTTCTTATTTTATACTGTATTTTTATTTCTAATCTTTACCCTTACCCTCATTCTTACCCCTAATTATCGCTTTACAACCTCTATATATTTTATTTACTTACCTATGGATCCACTGTTTGAATATACGAGCGTCCGCGTACGTGTGTATACGCATACATGCATATGCGCGCGCATATATGTACATGCATACTTCGATATCTTATAGCTATACCCATGTGCGCGTGTCTCTCTCTGTGTGTATATGTACGCGACACACAGCCGTGTGTGCGTGCACGTATTGACATGAGTAGGGATTCTTTACATACGTTCTTATCACATCCTTTAATATCTATACCTAGACCTAGAGACGTGGACATATACGTGTGTGTATGTAGTGATGGGCGCGCGCGTATACATGTGAGCGTGTACGCGCGTAATGTCCGTGTATATCTGCGGATATTCTGTTGTATGTATGTGTGTGTGCGCGCGTGCGTGTGGGTGCGTTGTGTTTATGTACGTGTTTACACGCGAGTGCGTGTGTTTGCTTATAGCTTGGAGGCGTATATGTACGCGTGTATGTGGGTGTATGTACCCATGATGATATTATGTACTAGAAGTCCATTTAATTCAAGGAACAGATTTAAATGCCATCAGCTCTGATTTACAACGCATTAAGTCCCCAGACGAAACTGTTGATTTACTGACAATTCTACAACTAAATTTTATCAACTCCTGACCACCATGCTTGGTCCGTAACCTCTATACATCCCTTATCTTTACATTCTTTGACACTTTTTATCATGTTTTTATCAGGTTTTTTTACTTTTATTTCTATTTCCTATTTTACTTTATAACCTTATGCCTTTACATTTATTTATATTTCTTTATATTTCTTTATACCCCCTTTACATCTCCTTACAACTCTTTATATCTTTCTCCTCTACATTTTTATATTATTCTATACTTACACTTTTTATATATTTTTATCCCTCGTCCCGAACTCTCGCCCCTCCATCTTCACTCTCTATATATGTATTTACATTTATTTACATTACCTCAACATCCAATTTCCTCATTCTACATTGAGAGAAGAAAGAGATGGACGCTTCATTCTATGCTGCTGCCGCATTATGTCGTACGGGAATGAGAGGATTTGCATCCCCAACCAAGAATTTTTTGATGTACCACATGTCCTTGTGGAAGCTGTTGTGCGCGGCTGAAGAAGGCCACAGACATACATTATGCATTGTTATAATCTGTCTAATAAAGGCCCGAAACATATGTACCGCTGAATCCTTCGCATCATGTTTTTATTTATTTTGATAATATTATATATATATATATATTATATATATATGTTTTACACTGCATACAATATATGATGCGCTTCTTACAGTTTCTGTCTACGATCTGTGCTCACTACGTAGGTCCAAGTTTATAGTATTCCGAGGCTACTACATTACTCAATGCGCCACACACTGCCGCTGAACCTAGATTCATGTTGCGTTGCTGGAAAGCAACCATTTTGCCACATACATACAAACGCCAGCACCTATCCTCCTGTATATGTGTGTCTGTGTGTCCATACATATGCTCATGTTTGTATATATATTCTCAATATATTTTCACATGCAACTGCACTCATACGCAAACACGCAGATATCTACACTCACACACACACACACATATCGTCATTCATAAAGAAAACTGTAAAATATGTCTTGTAAGCTTAATCTGAATATTTTAACGTTTACGGTTTGTGCAAACAATGCCGGAAAAACTTAAGGAGTAAATCCATAATTTTGACTGTTTAGTGCATCTGGTAGTAATGTTATACGCTAGCTTACACTAGTAATTGGTTCAGAGCTTTATCGTTCACCGATTCTCATAATCTCGACTGCCGTAGAAGAATCTAAGAAGGGATAAGCGAGGAATGTCTTACAAATGCATCGTTTAAGTTGCAACAGCTGAATATTGAGAGAGAAAGAGAGAGAGTATTTGGGAGAGGAGATGAAAGAGACGGAGAAGGAAGAAAGGGGGAGATGGGGGAGAAAGTGTTGGATCTGGAAAGGGAGAAATATGAGGAGAGAGAAGTGTTGGGTGAGAGGCTGAGGAATGAGAAGGAGAAATGTTGGAAATAAAGACGAGAGATAGGGGGAGAAGGAGAAAAAGTAGGGGGAAGAAAGTGAGAATGAGAGTGCTAAATCTAGAAAGAGACAGGGATAAGTAAAGAGAGAGAGAGAGAGAGACCAAAAAGAGAGAGTTTTGGGGAAAAGAGATAAAAGGGAGGGAGATGGGAGAAAGAGGGATAAAGTATTGAGTTTGGAAAGGAGAAATATGAAGAGAGAGAAATGTTGGGTGAGAGGCTGAGGAGGGAGAAGGAGAAATGTTGAAAATAAAGACGTGAGATAGGGTGAGAAGGAGAAAAAGTAGCGGGGAAGAAAGTGAGAATGATTCTGCTGAATCTAGAAAAAGACAGGGGCAAGTAAAGACAAATATTGAGAGAGAGAGAGAGAGACTAAGAAAAGGGAGAGCACCGACCTTTGAACAAAGGCCAGAGGGAGGGGAAAGTGTGTGAGAGGGCGAAGAGAGAAGCGAGCGAAAGACAGAAAGAAATTTTAATCTAGAGATATAGACGATCAGTGATGACGAATGAGTGGGAGGCCAAGAAAAGTGGAAGAGAGAGGCAACATTGAAACAGGGAGACGAATGAGAGAAAGAGAGAGGGGAGAGAGAAGAGAATGAGAGATCGAAAGTATTGAATCTAGACTGAAAATGATACGATTAGAGAGAAAGTTTGTGAGACAGAAAGACAAAAGAAATTGAGAACATAGAAACAAAGTTAAGGGAGGCAGAGAGAGGGAGAGAAGAGAGAGAAGGAGAGAAGGGGAGAGTATTAAATGTAGAAAGGGATAAAGGTAAGTAGAGGGGGAGAGCGAGAAGGAGCAAGTGCACAAGAGAGTGAGCGAGGAAGAGAGAGAGAATGAGAGATAGAGAGAGAGCAAAATTATTTCAAACTGGTGTGTGATGTAGGTAGACAGATTTTTTTTTATTAGTCGAGCAAATATCTGGTGAATACGGAGAGTGGGGTAACACATCCCAGCCGAGCTGCAGCAATTTTTGTCTGGTTCCCAAAAAAACGTCCGGTCTAGCATTAACATCTTGGAAAACCACACCCTTCCTGTTGGCCAATTCTGGACGTTTCTCTTGAATACCCCAGGACGTATTCTTTGTAAGCCTAGTACTTATTCTGTCAGTCTCTTTTGCTGAACCGCTAAATTACGGGGACGTAAACACACCACCATCGGTTGTCAAGCGATGTTGGGGGGACTAACAGAGACACACAAACATATAAACAAACACACATACATATATATGTACACATATACGACGGGCTTCTTTCAGTTTCCGTCTACCAAATCCACTGACAATGCTTTGGTCAGCCCGAGGCTATAGTAGAAGATACTTGCCCAAGTTGCCACGCAGTGGGACTGAACCCGGAACCATGTTGTCCGTAAGCAAGCTACTTACCACACAGCCACTCCTACGCCATACACAGAATAAAAGAGAATGAATAGAAAATAGACAGAAACAGAGAGAGAAAGAGAGAGAGAGAAAGAGAGAGAGAGAAGGAGAGAGAGAAAGAGAGAGAGAGAGAACGGATGTGTTAAATGTAGGAAAACATAGAAGCAAGTAGAGGTAATGAGAGAGAGAGAGTGAAAGAGAGAAAGAGAGAGGAAATCAGCGAAAAAACTTTCAAGGTAGTATGTGACATAGTAAGACAGAAAAACTAAGAAAGAATGCGTATGAAAAAGAGAAAGAATATACTAAATGGAGAAAGATGCAAAAATAGAAGGAGCGACAGAGAGAAAGAAACAGAGACAGCGTGAAACAGAGGGAGATAGAGAGAAACAGAGAGGGAGAGAGGTATGTGATAGGGATAGTCAAATACAAAGAATGAATGAGAATTAGGAATGAATGATAGAAGGAGAGAATATATTGCATCTAGAAAGAGATAGAGGCAGACAGAGATGAAAGAGCGAGAGACAACGAAAGACAGAGAGAGAACGAAAAAGACTTCAGGCTGATTGTGATAGAGGCAGACATATACAAAGAATAAGACAGAATGAGTGGAAAAGTGAAAGAAAGATTATGGTATTGTATTGAAAAATAGATAGACGTAGGCGATGGTACAGGGAGAGCGAAGGCCAGAAAGAGCCAGAGAGAGAACGAAAAAGATTTCAGGCTGTTTGTGATAGATGCAGACATATACAAAGAATAAGGCAGAAAGGGTGGAAAAGTGAAAGAAATTGTATGGTATTGTACTGAGAAATAGATAGACGTAGGCGACGGTACAGCGAGAGCGAAGGCCAGAAAGAGCCAGAGAGAACGAAAAAGATTTCAGGCTGTTTGTGATAGAGGCGGACATATACAAAGAATAAGGCAGAAAGGGTGGAAAAGTGAAAGAAAGAGTAAGGTATTGTATTGAGAAATATATAGATGAAGGCGATGGTACAGGGGGAGCGAAGGCTAGAAAGAGCCAGAGAGAACGAAAACGATTTCAGGCTGATTGTGATAGAGGCAGACATATACACAGAATAAGACAGAAAGGGTGGAAAAGTGAAAAAAAGAGTATGGTATTGTATTGAGAAATAGATAGACGTAGGCGACGGTATAGGGAGAGCGAAGGCCAGAAAGACAGAGAGAGAACGAAAAAGATTTCAGGCTATTTGTAATAGAGGCAGACATATACAAAGAATAAGGCAGAATGGGTGGAAAAGTGAAAGAAAGTGTATGGTATTGTATTGAGAAATAGATAGACGTAGGCGACGGTACATGGGGAATGAAGGCCAGAAAGAGCGAATATTTTAAGCTGTTATGTGATAAACGTACCAAAGAGAAAAAGGAAGAGAGTGAAAAAAGATTGTATTACATCTTAAGAGATATAGGTAGAAGCATAGGCAATGAGTGAGAATAAGCGAGAAAAGGGACGAACGTATGCGAGTAAGAAAAAGCGCCTGCACGCACATCTACGGTGGCTTATGTAAATTTTAATGGCCACGGGATTTAGTGCTGTATGAGAAATATTAATGGATCATGGGCGCACGCGTGTGCGGATGTATGTGGTCGTGTGTGTATGGATATCAGCAGGTGCGAATGTGTACGTTTTTTTTATGCTTGTAGATGTGTAGGAGTTGTGTGTGTGTTTGTGTGTTGGATTTTATCAGTGTGTATTACGACGTTTACGAGTGTTTAAACATGTGTGGTTTGTATAATATAGATGTAGTGTTATGTATATGTATATATTAAATATATATATATATATATATATATATATATATGTATAAGTACGTACATACGAACATACGTACACATATAAATATGTATACATAATATATATATATATATAATATATATATTATATATATATATATATATATATTATATATATACATGTATATATATACAGGTAACTCCAATAAATGTTTTGAGCGCCTTTCTTTCGTTTGTCCACTCGTACATATATATATATATATATTTTATATGTATATATATATATACATATGAGTATATGTTTATACATATACATATATATATATATATACATACACACATACACATATATATATATACACACATACACACACGCACACACATATATATATTATATTGTATGTATGTATTTGTATGTATGTATATATATATATATATGTATATATATATATATATATGTATGTATGTATATATATATATATATGCGTGTATATATGTATATATATGTGAGTGTACGTATACATGTGTGTGTGTGTAAGTATGTATGTATATTTATAGAAATTTCTGATGACAAAAACGTTTGCCCTGACCACTTCTACAGCGACGGCTGTTAACACGTCCAAGTATACAGGACTGTACTAAATGTGCTTCCACACTCATATTTCATTCACT
>NW_021828778.1:0-2500 GCF_006345805.1 Octopus sinensis
AGGGCATCCATAATTGCTCGGTCGTTTTAGGATTTTGGCTTTCGAATGTTCTCCAAGAATCCACACATTTTCAATAGGATTGAGATCTGGGCTTTGAGCAGGCTAATCCATAATGATAATCTTTTCAGCTTTGAGGAAGTTCATGACCACCTTAGCCTTGTGACATGGGACTTTGTCCTGCATGAATATGGGTGGTCGCTTAGTTGAATTTCTCAGCACAGGCAAGACATGATCTTTTACAAGTTGTTTATAAACCCTGCATTACCTTTCCGTGTAATCGCACCAAAGAGCCACACCATCTCCAGATATCATCCTCCAAACCATGACACTTCCTCCACCGAATTAACACGTCTTAAGGCATTTAGGCGACAATTTTTCACCTACTTTTCCCATCTGAGTCAAATAACATAAACTTAGATTCATCACTGAAATGCACCGTTTGCCCTTTTTCTTGAGACCACAACACATGTTCGGTTGCAAAGGTAAGACGACACTTTTTATTCTTGGAGCTGATCAGTGGCACTGCAGGTGCTCTTGCTTGTAGGTCATGTTCAACTAAACGACGAGACACAGTTTTTCGAGATAAAGTTTTCTTCAGTACAATGCTCATTTCCCCCAGAAATAGCAGCAGCAGTTTTAAATCTGTCTTTTTTAACCAACTTTACCATAGCACAATCTTCTCTCTTGGTCGTTTTTCTTGGCCTACCTGTAGACTTTCTTGCTTCACACGAACCACAATCATGGAAGACCTTAAGAATACCATGAACAACACTTTTCGACTTGTTAACAATCTTTGCAATAGACCCAATACTTAAATTATCCTTCTTTCGAAGCTTAATAATCTGCTCACGAATTGGTAACGGAGTAAGTGGCATTATATTAACAAAGTACACTGCAGATATTCTTACTAATGTTTAGTAAACGAACAATCACGTAAACAAATTCAAAACATTAGAGTTCGCCGGTTAAATATACTAAAACACGGAGTAAAAGCAACCGTTCTGATCATTTTGGCCGCCATGGGTTTTGCAGTAAACCACTAAATCATCCATAACTTTTGTATTATCCTCTCAAATTACACCAAAATCTCAGACAATAACAATTAATATTGTATTTATTGTCTGTGAAAATTATAGGCTAAGTCGACCTCGGCGAAATTGGAACTCAGACCATGAAGACAGACAATATATATAATATATATATATATATATATATATATATATATATATATATATATGGAGACTCATTGCTTAGTAGTTTGAGTGTTGGACTCATGATCATAAGATTGTGGGTTCGATTCTTGGATCAGACGACGCATTATGTAAGAATAATCCTGTGAGGGACTAGTGTCCCATCCAGGTGGGGAATTTACACACCATGGAAACCGACCGTTATGAGTCTATATGACACAGGAACGTGTTTTATTCTCTAATGTATACAAACAGGATTCACTGGTTGTGATAAAGAAGTTCACTCCAACCACATGGAAACGAGTTCGGTCCCAATGCGCGAAACCTAGACTGCCTTCTAAATTTGCTCCTAGCCGACCAATACGTTGAGCGTATTTTGTAGATGGAAACTAAGCAGAAGCCCATAGCAACAACACGCGCGCACGCGTTTTCTCACCTGTTGTTTCACAAATGAGAGACGCAGACGTTTCCACCGTTAAGGGGCCCCGTGACATGTATTCCCGCATGTTTCTCTCCCCTGACTGACTAATTTATACTGGTCCCACGTGTTTGTATGTTGGACCCACCTGTTACCCTCACAGGGTATATTCTAATATATTTACAAAACCACATGACACAAAACACGTAAATGACTGCTGTTTCTAGCAGATAGCGTAACCGTTTAGAGGCTCTCAGTTGGTTTTGCCAGTTGCCTGTTGTTGTTCTCTTTCTCTTAAGACAGAAGCTGATAATTTGAAGGAGATTTGGCTATCATTTCTAGCATTCCGACCGACAACCAAATACGTTTTGATGGTGACCAATCAAAGCTTTCCCCTGTTTTACCTTTTTTTGCCCTTTCGTTACCAACCCGGCTGAAACCGGCTCTGGCTCTGTTGTACAAATGTCTTGTTTTCATAAGGTTTGAATTAAAATCATCCACCAAACCTTAGTCACAATTTATGTTCCTAACGCTAGCTTAATGATAACGAAGTTATTTTACTAAATTCTTTGTTACATTTAAAGTAATTGAAAGAAACACTGAGCATCTCAAAATAAATACAGTAATGAAAGGGTTAAATGTATCTAGGACTACGTTATTCATTATGAACCCTTTTCTGGAGACAATAACAGATTAGGGGAGAGACTTGACTGCTATTTCTAACTTGTTAGAACGACCACGTTGAGGTGACTTCATCGGTTCTTCGTTGGACTGTGTCATTTGTTGTGCCAAAGAAAACATTTCCTTAATTCTAAAGAGGCGTCGCACCAGAAGTGAAGCAGAAGCGATTGAAAGACTCGATAATTGCAGGACAGAATGAAGAACTCTGAAG
>NW_021828780.1:0-7753 GCF_006345805.1 Octopus sinensis
CGGACCAAACCAGACCCCGAGCAACTCAACCGGGCCGTCGGTCCAGCGTCCCACGACGGAGGCGCTGGTGGACGGCATGGGCTTGCTTCTCCAGGTGCCTAGTCGCAAGCCCACTGACTTTTCCCGGTTGATTTTCGCTCCTGTCACCGCTTCGTAGTTTTTCAGTGTCTCGCCGACCAGCTCGATGTGCTCGTGGCTAGACACTATGACGGTGACGTCGTCCGCGTATGCAGACACGCTCGTCCCGCATCCCAGTTCTCGCGGGATGCCCCTCAAAGTTGCCAGCTTCCGCAATAATGGCTCGAGCGTCAATACGTATAGAAGCGACGAGAGGGGGCATCCCTGACGGACCGAACGTGCGATGTCGAAGGGTCTCGATAGATGTCCATTCATGCGAATTACCGAACGGATGCCTCTGTACAAAGCGGCTATCCAGCCGCGGAAGACGGGACCGAAGCCTGCCGCTCTGAGGACCGCCTCCAAGTATCGATGGTCTACCCTATCGAAAGCTTTCGATTGATCCAAATTGATCAGCGCCCCACCCATGCCAGGTTCGTTAACTACCCTGTCTATGATATAGCGCATCAGGTGGAGGTTGTCATGGATGGTCCGGCCTGGCACGACGCATGTTTGCGCCTTGTCGACCAGTTTCTCGATGACAAGCGCCAGCCTCTTGGCTAGCACCTTGGCCAAAATTTTCAAGTCTGCATTGAGCAGAGTGATGGGCCTAAAGTTATCTATTACATTTCCCTTGTTTAGATCTTTCTTCAGCAGTGTTACGGCTCCTCGGCTCACAAAACCAGGAATGCTCCCGTTTTGCTGCCAGTTGCAGTACACCGCCGCCAAGAGATCTAGACAGACAGACAGGCAGACAGGCAGACAGACAGACAGACGGATGGATGGATAAAAGAAGGAAAGGAAATAGGAAACTACTGAAAGAGATGGAAATTAGCCAAATCCGAGAGTTACGAAATTTATTTTATTCCTCTTTTGCTCCATGGGACCACTGACCTCCAGAATATTCAATGCAAGCTGACAGGTCAAATATTTAAGGTTATCATCGCTGTTGCTATTGTTGTTATTATTACTATTATTATTGTTGTTGTTGTTGTTGTTATTGTTATTATTATTATTGTAATTCTCCTCATCATCGTCATCGTCGTCATCGTCATCATCATCATTATCATCATCATCATCATCATCATCATTATTATTATTATTATTCAGTAGTTTTATTTTTATAGCGTGCTTTCACTTCCCTACCGAGCGCAGCTCTGTGTGCCTTGGGTATGTGCTGTGATTTGTTGTGATGCTCTAATGGTTATTGTATGGAAAGTGTTCTGCGTAGGATGTGTGCAGTGCCTAGTAGTGCAATTTTCTGTATGTTATATTGTTTGTAAGTCCTGGTGTTTTTGTTATGTATTTGTCTGATATTTTTTTATCATGCCTAATGCACCTACTAGATAGGAATTGTTTCTGTTTTCAGATTCCACATTCTAGTTACCCTATTTCCAGGTCTTTGTATTTTGAGAGTTTCTCCATTTCTTTTAGAGACACGATGTCATCTGCCGTATTGATACATCAATTAGAAAGCATTTTTTTTCTTCATGATCTCTGACAACTATATCTTATTATTATTACTATTATTATTATTATTATTATTATTATTAGTATTATTATTATTATTATTATTATTATTATATTATTATCATCATCATCATTATTATTATTATTATTATTATTATTATATTATTATTATTATTATATTATATTATTATTATTATTATTATCATCATCATTATTATTATTATTATTATTATTATTATTATTATTATTATTATTATTATTATTATTATTATTATTATTATTATCATTGTTGCTGGCAAAATCGTTAGTAAACTGGGCGAAATGCTTGGCGGTATTTCGCCTGCCGCTACGTTCTGAGTTCAAATTCCGCCCAGGTCGACTTTGCCTTTCATCCTTTCGGGGTCGATTAAATAAGTACCAGTTACGCACTGGGGTCGATGTAATCGACTCAATCCGTCTGTCTGTCCTTGTTTGTCCCCTCTGTGGGTAGTAAAGAGTATTTCATCTGTCTCTATGTTCTGAGTTCAAATTCCGCCGAGGTCGACTTTGCCTTTCATCCTTTCGGGGTCAATAAATTAAGTACCAGTTACGCACTGGGGTCGATATAATCGACTTAATCCGTCTGTCTGTCCTTGTTTGTCTGTCCTTGTTTGTCCACTCTGTGTTTAGCCACTTGTGGGTAGTAAAGAAATAGGTATTTCATCTGTCTTTACGTTCTGAGTTCAAATTCTGCCGAGGTCGACTTTGCCTTTCATCCTTTCGGGGTCGATTAAATAAGTACCAGTTACGCACTGGGGTTGATATAATCGACTTAATCCGTTTGTCTGTCTTTGTTTGTCCCCTCTGTGTTTAGCCCCTTGTGGGTAGTAAAGAGATAGGTATTTCATCTGTCTTTACGTTCTGAGTTCAAATTCCGCCGAGGTCGACTTTGCCTTTCATCCTTTCGGGGTCGATTAAATAAGTACCAGTTACGCACTGGGGTCGATATAATCGACTTAATCCGTTTGTCTGTCCTTGTTTGTCCCCTCTGTGTTTAGCCCCTTGTGGGTAGTAAAGAGATAGGTATTTCATCTGTCTCTATGTTCTGAGTTCAAATTCAGCCGAGGTCGACTTTGCCTTTCATCCTTTCGGGTTCGATAAATTAAGTACAAGTTGTGTACTGGGATCGATCAAAACGACTGGCCCCCTCCCTAAAAATTCGAGCCCTGTGCCTAGAGTAGAAAAGATTATTATTGTGAAAGGCGGCGAGCTGGCAGAATCGTTAACAATCGGACAAAATGCTTACCGGATCTTGAACCGTGTTTACTTTCCGAGTTCAAATACCGCAGAGATCGACTTTGTCTTTCATTCTTTCGAGGTCAATTAAAATAAATACCTGTTGAGCACTGGCGTCAATATAGTGGACTTAGCCTCCACCACCCAAATTTCGGGCCTTGTGCCTATATTAGAAAGGGTTACTGTATACATAACAGCATATATTATCATGCGCCAAAACTCTGCTCATTGGCCAACGATACTCCTTCGACACCACCGCCTTTAATTCCATCACAAGCCATTAATTCCTAATCAAGCCATTTCCTAAACAAATGGCATTCACGTGTAACATTTTTTTTTCCATTTACAGTAAACATTCCAAACTGATGCATTTTAATATAACTTGTTAAAAGCCAAAGAATTACTTCCAAAGAAAGGAATTTTATTGACCAAATAACGTACAAGAAACAAATATTTTATTGCCTTGGAAGGGTTAGCGGAGGAATCTTTGAAACTAAGTGGCCTTCTATTGACCAAAATAATTCCGTTCTCTTTTATCTAGAGGCGACTTGACGGATACGGGAGAACTTCCATTTTCTAACGCTAAAAGCATTTTTAAAACATTTAATAGAAATGCGATAACAATAGTTCCGCCATTATTTGGAGTTTAATTTGTAGACGAAGCTTTCAATTTACCCGCAGATGCGATCGGAATTCGATATGTTATATATATACATACATATATATATATATATATATATATATATATATATATATATATTATATATATATATATATATATAATATAGAGAGATAGATATATGAGAGAGAGAGAGAGAAAGAAGAAAGAAAGAAAGAAAGAAAGAAAGACAGAAGAAAGAAAGAAAGAAGAAGACAGAAAGGCAGGAAGAAAGAAAGAAAGAAAGAAAGAAAGAAGAGAGGAGAAGAAGAAAGAAGAAAAAGAGGAAGAAGAAAGAAAGAAAGAAAAAAGAAAAGAAAGAGAAGAAAGAAAGAAGAAAGAAGAAAGAAAAGAGAGGAAGAAAGAAAAAAGAAAGAAAAAAGAGGACAGAAAGAAAGAAAAAAGAAAGAAAGGAGGTAAGAAAGAAAGAAAGAAAGAAAGAAAGAAAGAAAGAAAGAAAGAAAGAAAGAAAGAAAGAAAGAAAGAAAGCCAGGAGGTATAAGATGAGTATATTCATGTCAACAGTGATAAATATATTTATTTGATATCCATAAGGTTACGACCGTTTCGCAGCCAACATCATGGAAAAATCATTTATTTTAGCGTCTAAGAAATTATTCTACATGCCTTCACTAGTGTATATGTTATCAAATTACTTAGTACTATTGTACATTTTACAAGCCAATACAGATATAGAAAGCGGGCTTATCAATTCCATAGATTACCATGGTCACATCGATTTTTCATATCTAATATATACATACAAAAACTCTTCTTCAAATTTTAATGTCCTAATCAACTGGTGAAATAAAATATTTTCCTTTTCCTGCCTCCTGACTTCCTTTATCTCTCTCTATTATAAACGCAGTTTGTCTGTGCGTGTTTCTGTGTGTCGTGCTTGTCCCCACCCTCACCCTGACCGCGGCTTTCAACACACAACCGATTCTGATGAAACTTGACACACACACATAGCCCAATGTCATAATTCAAAACTAACGCAGCGAAAATTTTTAAAAGTTCCCCCAGTTCTGAAAAAAATCGATAATTTCGACATGGGGTCGAGAATCAGAAACACAAACCGCAAACTGTCTAGGGGAGACGCAACTCCACCTTTTTTAACTAAAAAAAAATTTACCATCATTTTTTTCCATCTTTTTGCTATTTTTTTGGCTATAACTCTCTAAAAATGCTTTATAGTTATTTCCCTTACAAACCTGAGCAACGCCGGGCGATACTGCTAGTATTTTATATAGGCGCAGGTGTGGCTGTGTGGTAAGAAGCTTGCTACCAACCACATGGTGCCGGGTTCAGTCCCACTGCGTGGCACCTTGGGCAA
Organism: Octopus sinensis; assembly: GCF_006345805.1. Classification (NCBI taxonomy): domain Eukaryota; kingdom Metazoa; phylum Mollusca; class Cephalopoda; order Octopoda; family Octopodidae; genus Octopus; species Octopus sinensis. Next base: position 4,857 of record NW_021828780.1, read on the forward strand.
GTGTCTTCTACTATACCCTCGGCCCAACCAAAGCTTTGTGTGTGAAGTTGATAGACGGAAGCTAAAAGAAGCCCGTCGTGTATGTATATATATATATATATATGTGTGTGTGTGTGTGTGTGTAAGTATGTATGTATATGTTTGTGTGTCTGTGTTTGTCCCTCCACCATCGCTTGACAACCGATGGTGGTGTGTTTACGTCCCCATAACTTAGAAGTTCGGCAAAAAGTGAACGATAGAATAAGTACTAGGCTTACAAAGAATAAGTCCTGGGGGTCGATTTGTTCGACTAAAGGCAGTGCTCCAGCATGGCCGCAGTCAAGTGACTGAAACAAATAAGAGAGTAAAAGAATACACCTCGTGAAATAATCTTCACTGATAGGATTTACTGGATTTCAACTGCAGAGAATCATACACTGCCGATTCACAAGCACTCGTGGGCGGACTTGTAGATTTCTTTTTAAAAATGAAGTCTAGGGTTGTTTGCTTAGAAGCTTTTTCTTCGGTCTCTACAAGTTTCTCGATAACACACAGAAACATTTGTTACGGTTTTAGAGGCTTTTGCACTTCGGTCAAAATTTATGATCTTCTGCTTGTAAAATTTCCAAAATGGATGTTTAAAACCATTTTATATTTATTTTAAAATCAAAATCGTAAACCAGGGGTCTCAAAAAACAAGGTCCTCGTAAAGTGAGGTATTACTGTATGTTGTGTATATATATATATATATATATATATATATATATATATATATATATATGTATGTATATATGTATGTAAGTATGTATATCTATATATATATATACACACATATATATACATATATATATATATATTATATATATATATATATATATATATATATATATTATATATAGAGAGATAGGAGAGAGAGACATATATATATATAGACATACATACATACATATATATATATATATTGTGTATATATATATATATAGATATACATACATACATACATATATCATACATATATATACATCGATAATATGTATATATGTATGTATGTATATCATTATATATATATATACATATAACATATATTAATACATATATATATATGTATGTATATATATATAACTATAATATATATATATATATATATAATATATATATATATATATATATATATATATATAATAATAATAATAATAATATTAGGGAATAAATCCAAATTTACAGGGAAAAATCAGATTTAGGATTGAATCCAATTTTATAGTAAAATATTATATAATATTAATTAGAGACAAAACCACTATTATGCAAATCAAACAAAGAAAGACTTAATCTAATACATAAAAAATTTTATATAAATTAAATAAAATTAAGTTATCCACTACAGTTGTTTCTTGTCACTTCTAAGGACATTCATCAGGTGGTTTCAAGACCTTCTATTCAATTTTAAATTATTTATGTCAGCTAAAATTGAATGCTAGTATATACGCATATACAATCAGATTCACATGCATGCAGATATGTGTATGCATAAGGCAAGCACACATATAAGCATGTATATATATGTACAAGTGAGGCACAACTATATATATATATATATATATTTCCTTTCTTGATGGTAATCACGAACATCCTGAGGTCAGCAAGCAATTCAGTAAACATCAACGCTGGTTTCAACACAGACACAGCCACTCAGACACACTTAATTTTATTTAATTTATATAAAATTTTATGTATTGGATTAAGTCTTTCTTTGTTTGATTTGCATAATAGTGGTTTTGTCTCTAATTAATATTATATATATATATATATATATATATAATATATATATGAGTGTATTTTTACCTTGTTAACAATTAACACGGAAAAAAAAATAAATAGTTACCAGGGTAGCAAAAATCTCACAAGTAAAGATGCTGTAACTCCTTGTTTATAAAAGTAGAAACTTCGTGTTTACGTGGAATATTTTGAATAATATACACCTGCGTTAAACTCCATTTATTTATTCATATATATATATAGTTGTGCCTCACTTGTACGTATATATACATGTTTATATGTGTGCTTGCCTTATACATACACATATCTGCATGCATGTGAATCTGATTGTATATGCGTATATACTAGCATTCAATTTTAGCTGACGTGAAATTTTCTAAAATTGTGACGATTGCTAAAACGCCTTCAGTTTACACGTTCAAAATCTCTCTATTAAATCCACTTATTTAATACAATGCGAACCTTCCTCCTGGCGACAATTTTATTTTTAAAACCCATTCCTCTAGCTTTCGTGAAGCTATTCTTTAAATCAACAGCGTTGATGTTTATTGAATTGCTTGCTGACCTCAGGATGTTCGTGATTACCATCAAGAAAGGAAATTGCGTGATTCTCCTCAATGAATCAAATAAATATACACCACTTGTATAACACGCCGTAGTATCGCTGCCATTAATGCTGTCGGTGTTGTTTTAACGTTGATTATTGACGTAAGTCGATGGTGTTGATATTATCGTCTGCTTCGTTCAGCTATCGTCTGTTTTGGCTTCACAGAAAATAATGAATGACCCATGTTTGAACTTCACTTTCTTGTCCTTTCTATGTTATTATTCATTTAATGTTTAGGTCTTCTTTTCAAATATACCTAATCGCTATCCATAGAGCGAAAGTCTGGAGTTCTTCGATTCTTCGTGATCATTATCGCTGTAGTGTTTTCTTTGCGTGTGTGTGTGTGTCTGAGTGACTGTGTCTGTGTTGCCACAGTTAAAAGTAATTATCTCTTCTCTACTTTCCGTTTATTGTCTTTTCTTCTCTCCTTTTCTTTCACTCATTCTCACATTCTCTATTTATCACTCTCTCTTTTGCCCTTTCGTTGTCTTCTCTCTTTCTTTTCTATATTTTCTTTTATCTCTTTCCATCTAAT
>NW_021828781.1:0-7678 GCF_006345805.1 Octopus sinensis
GGGAGAGCATTCAGGCTTAGTGTCACGCTCGAATGCACGCAAAACCAGACTTCCAACAGCGTATAAAAGGCTGACAATGAACCATAACAAAACAAAAAAAAAATAAATAAACTTCTGATAGCCTGACCGAAACACCACCCATCCCTCCTTTTATTCATCAAGCAACAAGCCTTCACTCATCTATTTCTTCAAATTTCCATTGAAATACAAATTCCGACCAGAAAATGAAGAAAAAACAAAAAAAAAGCTAAATTAGAAACTTGTCTGGTAAAAGACCGGAACTAACCACAGTTAGCCATATCTGTCTATTTTTTTTTCTTTTCTTTTTATTTTATTTTATTTTTTTACAATACGTTTGCTCTCTTTGTGTCTTTATTTCCGAGTTCGATTTCGCAAATTATGTTGGCAACACTAAAACAGGTTTTCTGGAATCACATGACGACGTCACGTCACATCCTCTTACGTGTTTATTTCATTTGAATCGTTGGACTGCGGCCATGCTGGAGCACCGTCTCCAAGAGTTTAGCAAAAATCGCCTAGAACCTGGTATCTATTTATTTTATCGTTTTCTAATCGTCAAACGGATAGGATGTGCGAGGCAAAGAGATACAACGCAAACAACACCGACTATAAAATCCGCTTCCAACGTATTGGTCAAGCCAAGGCTGCAGAAGAAGATACTCTTTCAAGGTTCCGTGCAGTGAGATGGAAACCGGGACCTGGAGGTCCCAAAATGAACTTCCTAACCGCGCAGGAACTGTCAGTTCATTGCTTTAATATCTCCAGACACGAATTCACTGCACTTCATGTGCTGTTGGTGTGTTTAAAGCGACATTCAATGCTTCCAGAAGTCCAAGGAGATTGTAACAATTGGCTGGAGTTGGGGAGGGGGGGACAAAAACATTTGATACGAATTTGAATGTAAAACTTGCAAAAGATGGTTTATATAGAACTGTTTCGGTGTTTGGAAATTCAAACATTATAAATAGGCGTATGAGTGGCTGTGTGGTAAGTAGCTTGCTTACCAACCATATGGGTTCCGGGTTCATTCCCACTGCATGGCACCTTGGGCAAATGTCTTCTATTATAGCCTCGGGCCGACCAAAGCCTTGTGAGTGGATTTGGTAGACGGAAACTGAAGGAAGCCCGTCGTATGTATGTATGTATGTAAGTATCTCTCTCTCTCTCTCTCTCTATATATATATATATATATATATATATATATATATATATATATATATATATATATATATATATATTATATATGTGTGTGTGTGGTGTATGTATGTGTGTCTGTGTTTGCCTCCCACCCCAACATCGCTTGACAACCGATGCTGGTGTGTTTATGTCCCCGTAACTTAGCGGTTCGGCTAAAGAGACCGATAGAATAGGTACAAGGCTTACAAAGAATAAGTCCTGGGGTCGATTTGCCCCAGCATGGCCGCGTCAAATGAATGAAACAAGTAAAGAGTTTATATATATATATATATATATATATATATATATATATATATATATAGGTGACCAGTAATAAAGCCACAGAAAAAAGTCACAATTTATGGGATCTATACAAAACCCTTGTGACTTTTTTTTACCTGGGTTTATATCTATATATATATATATATATATATATGACTTCGAAGTTTCGACCAGTTAAGCCACCGTCACACGGAGTAAGTACTCCGATGATGGTTCAACTGGCCGAAACTTCGAAGTCACTCTCCACAATGTTCTCGTTTAAGAATAATAAACTTGTTCTCTACAAAAGTATAGAATAACCCCTTCAGATTAATGTAAAATTTGTTTTTTATTATAACTGAACATGAAAATAATACACACACACATAATTGTGATAGTGTGCGCGTAATGTATGTACGTTTCTGTGTGTATACACACACACACTTTGAAATATGTTAGTATTTTTAATATGAAAAGATGATTTCAAGGGTGGGGACAGGGAGGAGGGTGTTTTCTTTTTATTCTGGGGAGTTTGTATGTTTTTCGTTTATTTATTTATTTTTTTTTTTTACATCTTCGACAATCAAACTATTTTTCACACTAAAAGAGAAGATTTCCCTTCATATTTTTTTTGCTCTATCCGCCAATTTTTAAGTGCTCAATTGATAAATATCGGGTGAAGAAATTCCTGGTCTTTGATGACGACAGTGTGAAATGAAATTTGGACAAATCCTCAACTTGCACGCGGTAATGTGTTTCTTACACAGAAAACAACAACAACAGCAACAACAACGACGGCAGCAGTGATAGTGCTGAAAGTGTTTCGCACATTATCTAAACAACTGTATAGAACGACACGACACGCCATTAAGGGCATCGCTGAAGTCCTCCTCCCCACCCCACACCACCCCCTAGCCCTTCCATCATAACCAGCAACCCGTCTCCCTCGAAATACAACACAAAGCAGAAGAAAAAAACAAAGAAACAAAAATATAATAAAAATACCAAGAAAAAAAAACAAAAAAAACAGCGGAGGACAAACCACAAACATCCCGTTTTATCGACCTGAAAAAGCAGCTTTTTCAGTCTCAAATGAAAACCACCTTCTGCAGGACTTAAAAGCTTAAAAACTGCCATTAACCAATAACACACACACACACACACACACACAAACAAAATCGAGACCACTTACAAAAAACTACATTGTTGTTGCTGTTTATTATTATCATTATTATTATTATTTATAATAGTATAATGCTCAATATCATTTTATCAAACTCTCAACTCTGAAAGGACGGATATGTACTTGTGCGTATATATTGTATGTATGTATGTGTGGATTTATCCCATCTAATCTTATCAAAATATGTTATCATTTTACCCAAACCAATAAATAAATAAATAATAATAGCAATTAAATAAACAATTCAAAATAAGAAGTTTAAAAAAAAAACACCATGAAATATTCACAGAAATTATTGTTACATTCAAAACCGAACTTCCTACCACCACACACTACGGCTAACTCGCAGCGACTCCACACATGAATATATATATATTATATACACAAACGTAGTACGCACATATAATAATAATAATGATAATAAATGCCCTGATGCAGTACCAGGCAGTGGCTCTCATGGCTTCTGATCTTAACTGATTGGAAATGTTATCATGTACATTGTTTTGTCTTGGTATACAAGATGGGATACAGCAAATATTCTGCTCAATACCACAGATTTGCTTGTCAGTTGTTTGACCTTAACCAGTTGAGCATGTCCCTTAGTGGCTGACGATATGTGCATCTCTGATCACAAGCAGAAGTAGTGGGGGAGCATCATAGCCATGTGTTGAGAGGGATTCTTTGGGGTTTGAATAATTCACCTCTGGAAACATGGGTGGTTCTTTCAACATCCTTAAACAACCCTTATTCAGGGACCGTTTGAGCGGGATGGGCTACTCAACCTGAAGAAAATTCAAACTGGGCCCCACCTGCAAGGTCATGTGCTGTTTATCTTGATATGAGATCACCATGTCGCGCACATATGGTTGTGATGCATGTGCCTGGTGTACCCTTATCAGACGGGTAGTCATGATGGGTATATTGGGCTCCGTATATTTTACCCCAGTGTTACTTTGATGGCATGCACTGCTCTCTCACTCAATAATAATAATAATAATAATAATAATATAATAATAATAATAATAATAATCATTATTATTATAGCTCTCAGAGAGCGCAAACCTCCGCCAAGGCAACATTAGCGTCCCCTCAACGATGAGCCGGAGATGATTTTTAAAATGAGAATATCTGAAATAAACTCGAATGCTCTCACAAAAGAGAATACTAAAAATGAACCCGACCGCTCTTAAAAATTAAGTTAAAAAAAGTTAACATCGCTTGACAACCGATACTGGTGTGTTTATGTCCCCGTAACTTAGCGGTTCGGCAAAAGACCGACCGATAGAATAAGTACTAGGCTTACAAAGAATAAGTCCTGGAGTCGATTTGCTCGACTAAAGGCGGTGCTCCAGCATGGCCACAGTCACATGACTGAAACAAGTAAAAGAGTAAAGAGTATGGTACAAAATTACTAGAAGATGACATCATTAGATCGCTGAGGAATAATAAGGGATACATACAAGACGATAGGATAATAGAAGTGAAAGATAAAATTTCCGAAGAGTACAAGAGGAAATTCAGAAAGGTGCAAAATTAAACGAAAGGAATACGATGAAAGCAATAACTGCGTAGGCTAAAACTGTATCAAAATACTCTGTTCCCGTTCCAAAATAGGCAAAAATCGAACCACAGAACTTAGAACTAGGAAACTACTCACAATGTACAACACACACCACCCAAAAAGTATTACGACCGATTCTACCTACCAAGAAAGAAAAAGATGCAGATGATTGCTAAACGCAAAGACACTGTTAGGGGTTGAAAAATTATGATGTACATAGTGAAGAAAGAATACTATCAGCTGTTAGAGATGTCCGAAAAGTGGCTGAAACAGTAAGAGAATTCAAGAACAGAGCTAAGAACAACAGAACAAGTAGATAACAGAAAAGAAATTTCATGGCCGATCCATGTAACAAGCCGGGGACGGTGGATGTTAAAAGAAAGCTGACTGAGACTGACGGACAGAAACCTGAAACGAGAAGCTGATGTGCTAATTATAGCAGCACAGGAACAGGCTGGAAGGACTAATCTGATAGAGACAAAGGTTGACAAACTCAGTCAGAGAACAATCGCAGAATCTGAGAAAAGAAACGAAAGTATTAACATCTTGAGTGAAAGCAATAGACTAGCATGAAAAGAGTAGAAGTGCAAGCATGACTGTGTAAGGCATGTTAACCGAATATGTGGCTTTGAAATAACAGAAAAGTGGTATGAACACGTATCAGAGGCTGCGACAGAGAATGAGAAGCACAAGATTCTATGAGATTTCCTTATACAGTCCGGCCACTCCAATGAAGCTAGGAGACCAGATATGATCATAGAGGGCACACTAAAACGTGTAAGATCATAGACTTTGCAATACTATATGGTAACGGGTTGAATACCAAAGGAATTTTTTTTAGATCTTAGAAATATCAGGTCTTAGCCAGAGAAATGAAGAGGTTGAGGAAGTCTAGGATAACAATTATTCCTATGGTAATTGGTATACTTGGTGTAAAAAAAAAACTTAATGGCATCGATGTTACTTGTCTAAAAGGGCTTGTGATGGCTAGGGGCACGACTCTTCCCTCGGGACCCAGTGAGAGAAACATCTAACATCTTCGTGAGTAGCCCGACTGAAATCTGGACCAGAAATTTTTTAGTTATCGATGTCCCCAATTTTCGTCCTCTTCCTAAGCACCGTCACCTAAATGAGCTGCAGAAAAGCCTCTCTGACAAACGCTCAGCTCGAAACCTCATCTCAGTTTCTATCCAATAAAAGATCTGCTCCGAACCAAATCTTAAATATGGAAACGAGCTGCAGAAAAAAAACTCTCGATTATAACAAGGGAATTTTTGTTCAGGCTGTTGCCAGTTTTGATGTCTGCCTAAAGAGAGGTGAACTAGTCAGGTTATCACACGAACCTTACCTTATCAACAATTATCGCAGTTTCGGTGGGGAAAGTACAGAAAAATGCTAAAACAAAGTTCTAACGCATACGATTGCTTTTCAAGCAGAGAGCTCTACAACGCGATCGTTCGACCTGTTAGAAAGAGCAGCCAAATCTCACTAAAATCACAAACTATCGTCTTAGAAAAGAATATGTTGGATCAAGAGGCTCCGGATTTCTGGCGCATTAAGAAAAGACGGGATGGCCATGACTGAAATACCTTTGATCTAAGGTCTGCTGGATTAGGGCTAAACAACAACCACTTCATCACTATAACATCCATTGGTATTAGCCAGCAGGACACGAGGAGAGAGAGAGAGGAGAGAGAGAGGGAGAGAGGGAGAGAGGGAGATGAGAGGAGCGAGAGAAGAGAGAGAAAGAGGGAGGCGGGGAGGAGAGAGAGAGGAGGGAGAGAGAGAGAGAGAGAGAAGAAGGAAAGAGAGAGAGAGAGAGAGAGAGAAAGAGGAGAGAAAGAGAGGAGAAGAGAGAGGGGGAAAGAGAGAAAGAGAAGAGAGAGAGGAAAGGAAGAAGAGAGAGGAAAGACGAGAGAAAGAGGGAGAGAGGGGAGAGAGAAAGAGAGAGGGAGAGAGAGAGAGAGAAGAGAGAGAGAGGAGAGAGAGAGAGAGAGAAAGAGTGACGAGAGAGAGAGAGGGAGAGAGGAGAGGCGAGAGAGAGAGAGGAAGAGAGGAGAGTGGGTGGAGAGAGAGAGAGAAAGAGGATTAGATGAGAGAGGAGGGAGAGAGAAGCGAGGATAAGATGAGAGAGGAGAGGATGAGAGGGGAGTGGAGAGATGAGAGAAAGATCGAGAGAGAAGAGGAGAAGAAGGGGAGAGAGAGAGAGGCGGAGAGAGAGACGAGGAGAGAGGAGAAGAGAGCGGAAGAGAGAGACGAACGGAGAGAGAGGAAAGAGAGAGAGAGAGTGGTGTGGGGGAAGAAGTGTGAGTAGAGGGATGAATCAGAGTAAGAGATGGACAGGAAATATAAATAAATAAAACAAAATAAAAAGAGGCAGGCGTCTGGGAGAATCGGCTAAAAATGTTTTGATAAAGATAATGAAAGCAGCTAAGTAATGGTGGTGGAGGTGGTGGTACCTTGCCACGCCCAACCAATAATGGTATCCCACTGATCCCAGTCGGAATCTTCTGGATACGTGTCCATTTGCCTGTCACTGCCTGCCTGTCTGTCGGTGTGTCAATCTCATGAGATGATTGGTCAGCCGGTGGTGAATCAAAGACTAGGACAAGGGGGAAAAAAACCCCAAAAAAACACCGCCACAACCACCACCATCACAATGATGGCAGTCATCGTCATCATCAAACCTGGCTATGCTGACAGATACAAAAATTGACGAATGACATATACATGTAATCACACAGGTGTGTATAAACTGTGCCATTCATATATGTGAGTGTACGTACGTGTTGTATACACTAATACTCACTCACAAGGCTGGTCTCGCAACATGTTAGTGTGCAATACCGACAATGTATGCGTTTGTTATAGAATACATAAGTATACACACATACGTATATATATATATATATATATTATATATATATCATACATGTATCTATGTTTGTGTGTAGATGAGAGCGTTTATGGAAAGGCATATGAGTATATACATAGTACATGTGTTTATAATATACACAAGCATGCATATATATATATATATATATATATATATATGTGTGTGTGTGTGGTTGGCGTTAGGAAGGGCATCCAGCCGTAGAAACACTGCCAGATCTGACTGGGCCTGACGAAGCCTTCCAGCTTCACAGACCCCAGTTGACCCGTCCAACCCATGCTAGCATGGAAAACGGACGCTAAACGATGATGATGATATATAGGCGCTTATGTGTGTGGATATATATATATATATATATATATATATAGGCGTTTATATGTCGGGATGTATTTATATATATATATAGGCGTTTATGTGTGGATGTATATATATTATATATATATTATAATATATTATAATATATATATATATATATTATATATATATGGTAGTTGAGGTGGAAAGAAAGTGTGCTTGTATAATTTTTTCAATATATACAGGTGCGGTGTGCGTCTTTCATACACACTGCATGTGGGTGTATGCA
>NW_021828782.1:0-7773 GCF_006345805.1 Octopus sinensis
CGAACGGATGCCTCTGTACAAGGCAGCTATCCAGCCGCGGAAGACGGGACCGAACCAGCCGCTCTCAGGACTGCCTCCAAGTATCGATGGTCTACCCTATCAAGACCATCGATACTTGGAGGCAGTCCTAGATAGATAGATAGATAGATAGATAGATAGATAGATAGATAAATAGATAGATAGATAGATAGATAGATAGATAGATAGATAGATAGATAGATAGGACAGATAGACATAGATAGTCGCACACACATTTATGTATGTATAAATATGAAAAGAGTAGCACACACACACACACAAACAAACACACACATATATATATATAAATACAGATTGTGTATACGTACGTATATTTGATATGTATATGTTCCGCATGTAACTGTGTCGTGTTTCTACACATCACGACGACGCCATATTTTTGGGTTATTCATAAATTCTTTTCGAACGTAATATATATTATACACGCCTGTGGGATGTATATTATGGCCTCCCTTGACATATATATATGCCGAGGAATTTGGTTGAAACAGAGAACTGCTCTGACATTTTCTCTATAGACCAACACGCGCTGTGTGAGTTTGCACACACTCATCTCATCTTATTTAATCTCATCTCATCTTATCTCATCTCATTTTATCATCTATCTATCTATCTATCTATCTATCTATCTATCTATCTATCTATCTATCTATCTATCTATCTCTTTATCTATCTATCTATCTATCTCTCTATCTATCTATCTCTCTATCTCTCTATCTATCTCTCTATCTATCAATCTACCTATCTATATCTGTCTATCTATCTATCTATCTATCTATCTATCTATCTATCTATCTATCTATCTATCTATCTATCTATTTTTCATCGAGTATCACTTGAAAAGGAAAGTGAGAGTAGAGAGGCAAGTTTTGTCTAGCGAACGTTTTAAAAAAAAGATGGGTGAATGTAGCAAGGATAGCACGTATGAATGACGAAGCCACCTTGAGTATGATCCTATGAACCCGGAAAAAGTTAAAACAGAGGGTTACCTACTTGCAAATAAATGTGTTAACATGTGACTTTATTGACCGAGGTTACCGTGGTCTTTTCCATAGGCTTTTCTTTCCACAGATAAACCTCATCTGGTTCTCCCTTTACACTTTATATCATGACATTTCTGTGATACACGATCCCTATTGATCGATTTTTTCTCCCCTTTTTTTCTTTTCCTTTCTTTCCTCTTTCTCTTTCCTTTTTCTTTCCTTTTTACGATCCCTTTTGATCGAAAACCTACCCCCCTTTTTTTCTCCCTCAAAAGAAAAGTTCTACCTTGTATTGATGATAATAATAATGAAAGGAAGCGGTTGGAATCTTCCTATGCTCTGATGTCACAATAAAAACACTTGTAATTGCGCAACCTGATAATCGCCACCTCATATGTGTGACAATGAAAAACCAAAATATTGTGAATAACGATGGTAATGAAATTGAAGCCCTTGATGGTGACAGTGTTACACCCGGCAGGCTCAGAGATACTGGTCCGACTCCAGCCTGTCGTTATCCAGCAAGAGACCAGCACACACGGTGTAGATGGAACAAGCAAGTCAATGCTGTGGTCATGGAGTATTACTACACGAGCAACCCCGTAGACGAAAATGGTATTCATCATAGGGGATACCGATAACGTAGTGGAGGCGCAATGGCCCAGTGGTTAGGGCAGCGGACTCGCGGTCGTAGGATCGCGGTTTCGATTCCCAGACCGGGCGTTGTGAGTGTTTATTGAGCGAAAACACCTAAAGCTCCACGAGGCTCCGGCAGGGGATGGTGGTGATCCCTGCTGTACTCTTTCACCACAACTTTCTCTCACTCTTACTTCCTGTTTCTGTTGTACCTGTATTTCAAAGGGCCGGCTTTGTCACTCTCTGTGTCACGCTGAATATCCCCGAGAACTACGTTAAGGGTACACATGTCAGTGGAGTGCTCAGCCACTTACACGTTAATTTCACGAGCAGGCTGTTCCGTTGATTCGGATCAACCGGAACCCTCGTCGTCGTAACCGACGGAGTGCTTCCATCCACCGATAACGTATGATCAACGGAGAGAAAGAGTATTGTTTCAACTCGCGGAACAGAGATTATGTGATCAAGCTAGAGTAATAGGAAAAAATCGTTGGTTCACAGAAGTAGAGCTCGAAACTATCAAAAGACAGGTATTGGAAGACAGCAGCAGAGGAAAAGATGAAAATACCGTTCCTACTGATAAAAATAATCTCATAGCAGAAAACAGAGGTGAAATCTCAAAAAAAGCACAGGAAAGGAACAGTGATAGCTTGCTCGATGAGAGACATATAGATGGTTTGGAAGAAGACAGTATAACTAATGGTAACATGGCAGATAGGCAAAAGGCAATCTACGAAAGAATAAAGACAGGGCTACAGGAGAACAATAGCGACGTTATTTGCAAACTTCAAAAGGTTGATCGATGGAAATTTAACCAAGAAATGAAATATGTAAATGAAATTCTGAAATACATAGAACAAAAAACATCACAGAAACAAATAAGTTGATCAAGGCAGCAAGTATCGTTGTAGCAGCCAATGTGGGTCAAGAAAAAGAAATATAATGGGAGTGACAATATACGTTATCGGTATCCCCTATAATGAATACCATTTTCGTCTACGGGGTTGCTCGTGTAGTAATACTCCATGACCACAGCATTGACTTGCTTGTTCCATCTACACCGTGTGTGCTGGTCCCTGGCTGGATAACGACAGGCTGGAGTCGGACCAGTATTTCTGAGCCTGCCGGGTGCAACACTGTCACCATCATGGGCTTCTATGGTAGAAAAGAAGAATACAGGGAGGGTTAGATATGATCTCGAAGGACATTTCTGTGTTAGACCGAAAAGAGAAGTGGGGCTTAAAAGCGAAGAAAAATACAGGGCACTGAAAAGGAAGTATAATATGGAAAAAAAGGGACTGAAAGTGGTAATAAGGCGGCGAGCTGTGAGAAACGTTAGCACGTCGGACGAATTGCGTAGCCGTTACGTTCTGAGTTCAAATTCCGCCGAGGTCGACTTTTCCTTTCATCCTTTCGGGGTCGATTAATTAAGTACCAGTTACGCACTGGGGTCGATGTAATCGACTTAATACCTATGTCTGTCCTTGTTTGTCCCCTCTATATTTAGCCCCTTGTGGGTAGTAAAGAAATACGTATTTCCTCTGCCGTTACGTTCTGAGTTCAAATTCCGCCGAGGTCGACTTTTCCTTTCATCCTTTCGGGGTCGGTTAATTAAGTACCAGTTACGCACTGGGGTCGATGTAATCGACTTAATCCCTTTGTCTGTCCTTGTTTGTCCCCTCTATATTTAGCCCCTTGTGGGTAGTAAAGAAATAGGTATTTCGTCTGCCGTTACGTTCTGAGTTCAAATTCCACCGAGGTCGACTTTGCCTTTTATCCTTTCGGGGTCGATAAATTAAGTACCAGTTACGCACTGGGGTCGATGTAATCGACTTAATCCCTTTGTCTGTCCTTGTTTGTCCCCTCTGTGTTTAGCCCCTTGTGGGTAGTAGAGAAATAGGTAATGGAGCAACTGAAACAGCGCCTCGTTGCAAAGAAAGCATAGATGGTCAGATACGACCAAAGAATGAAGGGATACCAGCAGAATAGGTTATTCAGAGTAGACCAGAAGAGATTCTACAAAGAAATGAATGGAAGGGGTACGGATGAAAAGTTCTACTTGTCCCCAACCAGCAGAAATTTCGATCAATTTTTATGTAGCTTTTTAAAATATTTATTTTGTTCTTTTCAAGATATAGGCGCGGGAGTGGCTGTGTGGTAAGTAGCTTGTTTACCAACCACATGGTTCTGGGTTCAGTCCCACTGCGTGGCACCTTGGGCAAGTGTCTTCTGCTATAGCCCCAGGCCGACCAATGCCTTGTGAGTGGATTTGGTAGACGGAAACTGAAAGAAGCCTGTCGTATATATATATATATATGTGTGTGTGTGTGTGTGTGTGTGTGTGTTTGTGTGTCTGTGTTTGTCTCCCTAGCATCGCTTGACAACTGATGCTGGTGTGTTTATGTCCCCGTCAGTTAGCGGTTCGGCAAAAAGAGACCGATAGAATAAGTACTGGGCTTACAAAAAGAATAAGTCCCGGGTTCGATTTGCTCAACTAAAGGCGGTGCTCCAGCATGGCCACACAGTCAAATGACTGAAACAAGTAAAAGAGTAAAAGAGTATATAGAATTTATTTCAAGACTTCATCAGAAGCAAAAGAATTCGGTTATCTTGTTATTATACACACTTCTACTTAGATACGGAAATTGTGTCATTGTCAGAGAGTAAAACAAGCCTAGAAATATGTCTTCTTAACGGGAAATTGTAAAGAAATTTATTCTAAACATGGTCTTGTTTTAAGTCGAAATTCCTAAAAACTCTTTTGTTGTCTCTGACAGAATTAGCACAGCCCAAAATATCAGTGACAGATTTAAGGTTTGTTTAAATGTCTTACGGAACTGAGAATGAATAAAGGTATTCTTTTATTCTTACACTTCAGTCGTTTCTGTTCGCTTTTAAGTTCCCGCTTTTGTTTTCGGTCTAACAGACAGATGTCCTTTAAGAGCATATCTAATCCTGTCTGTGGAGGCGCAATGGCCCAGTGATTAGGGCAGCGGACTCGCGGTCATAGGATCGCGGTTTCGATTCCCAGACCGGGCGTTGTGAGAGTTTATTGAGCGAAAACACCTAAAGGTCCACCTGGCTCTGGCAGGGGATGGTGGTGATCCCTGCTGTACTCTTTCACCACAACTTTCTCTCACTCTTACTTCCTGTTTCTGTTGTACCTGTATTTCAAGGGGCCGGCTTTGTCACTCTCTGTGTCACGCTGAATATCCCCGAGAACTACGTTAAGGGTACACGTGTCTGTGGAGTGCTCAGCCACTTACACGTTAATTTCACGAGCAGGCTGTTCCGTTGATTCGGATCAACCGGAACCCTCGTCGTCGTAACCGACGGAGTGCTTCCAATCCTGTCTGTATTCTTTCCTTTCAGTTATTTGAGTGCGACCATGCTGGAGCACCGACTTTAGTCGAGCAAATCGACCCCCCAGGACTTATTCCTTGTAAGCGCCTAGTACTTATTCTATCGGTCTCTTTTGCCGAACTGCTAAGTTATGGGGACGTAAACACACCAACATCGGTTGTCAAGCGATGGTGGGGGACAAACACAGACACACAAACATATATACACACATGCACACACAGACAAACACACACACACACACACACACACACACACACACACACAAACACACATATATACATGTACGACAGGCTTCTATCGGTTTCCGTCTACCAAATTCACACACACAGCTTTGGTCGGTAGATGACATGTATATATATATATATATATATATATATATATATAATACATATATATATACATACATACATACATACATACATATATATATATATATATATATAATATATATATATATATATATATATATACATACACATATGCATATACATATGTATGTATGTATGTATGTATGTATGTATTAATGTATATATGCAGTGGAGATCCGGTTCACGAATGCCTCTCATTCCGAAAAAGTCGGTTTACGGACAATTTCTTTCCGATCAAGGAACGTCTCGAGCGATTCGTAAACCGAGTTCCCATCCTACTCAATTCCTAGATTAATTCTCACAACGAAACCGTCTCACCTTTATCCATCTCCAAAAACCCTCATCACCAAACTAGGCCAGAAAATTCACACAAGATCCGTAAACAGCGGAAAGACACCGAGAATGCCTTTTATCGAGGTCGATATGGCAAACCCAGATTTTTGTGGCCGTATTTTTTTGATTTTATTTTTTATTTTCTTGTTCCTTATCAACAATTCCACAATGTCCGAAGCACTTCCGACCCGGAAGTCACTTTCTTCACCTCTCCTTCTTCCTCCTCATAAGACTTAAACCATTTCGTTAAACGTTTTACGTCTGTCGGTTGTTGTTGTTGTTGCTGTTGCTGTTGTTACGGATCGGGTCAAGAACTGTGATGAAGAGACCTTCCATGGCGACCATCCTCTCCTTTCTCCAGATATAGTCATTGTCTATCTTGGCCTACATTTTCTAATGTGTCCTTCCTTGTTATTGCAGTTGTTGTTGTTACTTAAATCTAGGTCAGTCCTGATGCCGCAGACTTATAATCAAAGACGTTCCATTTGTGACCATCCTGTCTTTTATTCAGACACTATTGTATCTATGACTACTTTATCTAATTCCTTGTTGTTGTAGTTGTTATTGTGGCATAAAACTAGGTCAGACGTTCCATTTGTGACCATCCTGTCTTTTATTCAGGCATAGTGTATCTTGGCCTACATTATCTAATGTACCCTTCCTTGTTGTTAAACCCCGGGTTAGTCCTGATCCAGGCAGACCTATGATCAAAGACGTTCCAATTGTGACCATCCTGTTTTTTATCCAAACCTAGTGTATCTAGGACTACATTATCTAATGTGTCCTTCATGTTATTGCAGTTGTTGTTGTTGATTAAATCTAGGTCAGTCTTGATTCCGCAGGCGTTCCATTGGTGACCATCCTGTCTTTTATTCAGACATTGTGTATCTGGGAATACATTATCTAATGTGCCATCCCTTGTTGTTGTTGTTGTTGTTGTTGTTGTTGCATAAAACAAGGTCAGTTCTGATCCCGCAGACCTATAATGAAAGACTTTCCATTTGTGACCACCCTGTCTTTTATTCAGACATTGTGTATCTAGGACTACATTATCTAATGTGAACATCTTTGTTATTTCAATTATTGGTGTTGTTGTTATTGTTTAAAACTAGGTTAATCTTGATCCAGCAGACTTAAGATCAAAGGCGCTCCAGCTGTGACCATCCTGTCTTTAATACAGCTAGTGTATCTAGGACAACTTTATCTAAAGTGTCTTTCCTTGTTAATGAAGCTATTTAGCCCCAGGTCAGTTTTGATCCAGCAGACCTATGATCAAATCTGCTCCATTCGTGACCATCCTGTCTTTTATTCATAGTGTACCTAGGACTACAATTATCTAATGTATCCTTCCTTGTTGTGTTTAGCCCCTTGTGGGCAATAAAGAAATCTTTATATATAAAACTGAGGTTGTGTGTCTGTCTCCTTCGATTTAGATTCCTAACTACTCCCACATTTTGCGGTGCAGTTTAACCAAAACTGGGTATCTTATAGTCGTTATTCATATCGAGCCCTTCTGGGTATTAGCGCGCGTCTACGATGAGTCTACGATTTAAAAAAAAAATTACCATCATTTTTTCCCATTTTAATGCATTTTTTTCGCTATTATATAAGGGAAGTAACTCTCTAAAAATGTCCACGATGAATGAACGATTAAAAAAAAAATTTACCATATTTTTTTTTCCATTTTTAATGCATTTTTTTGCTATTTTTTGGGCTATAACTCTCTAAAAACGCTTTATAGTTATTTCCCTTACAAACCCGAGCAACGCCGGGCGATACTGCTAGTAAAAAATAAGATATCAGTGTTCAGCCTGAGGCTCTCAGGGAAGATATGGGATAGCATGACGTCACTTTCGCTACCGACCCCGGCTGTCGCAGGTAGTTTCGTCTCCGTGATTGTGGGCACGACCTTGGATGAGACAGCGCGCCACCTGTTGGTCTGATCTTCCAGTCTTGTAAGAAATTCTTCTCATCCGAGAAGAACTACAGCACGTCTGGCCTCAGCGGGTATTTCAACCTGTGGGTCACCTTGAGTCGCTTTTCTTGCATCG
>NW_021828783.1:0-7783 GCF_006345805.1 Octopus sinensis
ATAATGTTTTCATGGGCCCTTACAATACTGTTTTGAATCCCCAGTTTACTATTTGTTGCGTGGGTTCCCAAAAATCTGATATGGACTCTCAGGGGTTGGGGACCGCTAGAGTAGACCATTGCTGTCTGGCGGCTGTACTAAAAACTGTCTGTTCCGGTCTTCTCTTCATAGGCTGGGGCACCACAGTGTACTGGACATCTGATTGGGGGTCAAATTGTGTAGTTGAATGTCTGAACATTTCAGGATAGGACGCTTGGTCCGCTAAAGATATCCCCTATCCTTCCCCGCTCTTTCTTATATGTTTTGGCGTTAGAGTCAACTCCCCCCTCGCTCACCCGAACTTGCTGGCCTTGTGCTAAAATTTGAAATCATCATCATCATCATCATCATTATCATGGTCATCGCCGTGACTGTTGTTATGGCGAAGTCGACATAATCAACTTTTTCTTCCCCTCAAAAACAGCTGACCTATGCGTAAATTCGAAACTATATTTATTATTATTATTATTATTATTATTATTATATTATTATTATTATTATTATTATTATTACTATTACTATTATTATTATTATCATCATTATTATTATTATCATCATCATCATCATCATCATTATTATTATTATTATCATTATTATTATTATTATTATTATTATTATTATTTATTATTGTTGTTATTATTATTATTAACGGCTGCTATTATAGTTTATTAATGTGTGTAACATTATCATTGTTGTATGTTATTCCATTTTGTTTTCAACCATTTCAACAAAAAATAAAAATAAAAAAGAAAAAAGAACCATTTTCGCCATAAAATCACGCTGGTTGTTTTACATGGGAAAATGGCTGCTCCATTCGACATTATGGCGTCGACAGATTTACTCTCACCCAGACACCCACACCCACTCACCAATCGCACACGCACCTACACCATCACACACACACACACACAAACTCTTACACGCACATGTGTGTAATTGTGTGTGATTGAGTGTGTGTGTGTGTGTAATTGTGTGTATGTGTGTGTGTGTGTGTGTGTGTGTAGTTAGATGCATATCTATGCAGATTCACATACTAGCATTGTGTATGTATGTATGTTCATGTACGTATCTATGTGTGTACAGGTACATAGGTATATCTATCTATCTATCTATCTATCTATCTATCTATCTATCTATCTATCTATCTATCTATCTATCTATCTATCTATCTATCTATCTATCTTTCTTTCTATCTATCTATCTTATCTATCTATCTATCTATCTATCTATCTATCTATCTATCTATCTATCTATCTATCTTTCTTTCTATCTATCTATCTATCTATCTATTTATCTATCTATCTATCTATCTATCTATCTATCTATCTATCTATCTATCGATCTATCTATCTATCTATCTATCTATCTATCTATCTATCTATCTATCTATCGATCTATCTATCTCAGTCTGTCTGTCGCTCTCTCTCTCTCCAGACATATATGCGCTTGTATATGTATATATAATGAATGTACACACACATATACCGTACACACACGCATATACAATAAACATAGTGACATATATTTACATATACTGTGTGTGCATGTATGTATGTGTATACTTATGTATATATATATATTTTATGTATGTTTCCATGTATTAATGCAAGATGTATTTATGTGTTTGTATACATGGATGTGTGTGTGTGCGTATGTATGTGTGTATATGTAGGTATGTATGTGTGTATGAATGTATGTATGGATGTGTGTATGTATGTGTATGTATGTATGTATGTATGTATGTATGTATGTATGAATGTATGTATGTATATGTACATGTATGTATGTGTATATGTATGTATGTATGTATGTATGTGTGTATGTATGTGTATATGTATGTATGTATGTATGTATGTATGTATGAATTTATGTAAGTATGTGTGTGTATGGATGTATGAATGTATGTAAGTATGTGTGTGTATGTTTGTATGTATGTATGTATGTATGTATGTATGTATGAATGTATGTATGTATGTATGTATGTATGTACGTATGTACGTATGTATGTATGTATGTATGCATGTATGTATGTCTGTCTGTATGTATGTATGTATGTATGTAAGTATGTGTGTGTATGGATGTATGTATGTATGTTTGTATGTATGTATGATGTATGTATGTATGTATGTATGTATGTATGTCTGTATGTATGTATGTGTATGTATGTATGTATGTATGTATATATGTATGTATGTATATATATATGTTAGCTTAATGAGAAAGAAAGAAACCTGTTGAACGTCTTGCTACGTAAGTACAGGCGCCGCGCGTGTGTATGTATGTATGTATGTGCGTGCCGAGGGCGGCGGCGTTGCCGGGGGGACCCGTTGTTGATGTTCTGGTCGTTGTAGTGGTGGAGGGCGGCGTTGGAGCCGCAAATGTTTTACTACAATAAATCACACACAACCATTTCCATCGAAGTACACCCAGGTTTATGTGTTTAAACAATGTCGTGGATTGTGTTTTTGTAGTTCGACTTACACGATCGACGTGTCGTCGGGGATTAATGTCTGGCCGCCGCTTGTTTGAAGAAAGGACGACTACAAGGAAGCTTCTTCTGAGTGGCCTGTCAATCGTTCTGCTAGAAACAACAGCTAAGGCTCTGATCGAATCACATATGACAGCATGCCCTATCGACACTGCTTCAGGATAGAATGAGTGGGCATTAATCTTTATATATAAAAGTGAGGTTGTGTGCTGTCTGTCTCCTACGATTTAGATTCCTAGCTACTCCCACATTTTGTGGTGCAGTTTAACCAAAACCGGGTATCTTATAGTCGCGATTCATATCGAGCCCTTCTGGGTATTAGCGTGCCGTCTACTACATGAGGTCTACGATTTAAAAAAAAATTTACCATCATTTTTTCCATTTTAATGCATTTTTTTCGCTATTATATAAGGGAAGTAACTCCCTAAAAATGTCTACGATGAGTCAACGATTAAAAAAAAATTACCATAATTGTTTTTTCCATTTTCAATGCATTTTTTGGCTATTTTTTGGCTATAACTCTCTAAAAATGCTTATATAGTTATTTCCCTTACAAACCCGAGCAATGCCGGGCGATACTGCTAGTCTGTTATAATGCTAAAGTGGGGTTTTGAAGTCAGTGTATCACTGTAAATCTGAGGGGGCACCGTTGAACAATGTGGGGTCAGTGCTGTCGATTGCACCCCTTAAGCGATAGGCATGTATACCAGTGCTTTTCAACTGGGGTCAATATGGCCCTTTGAAGTCAATATAAAATTTTGTTATTAAAGATTGTAAGCGAGAAATTCGTTGATTCCCCAGCCCAGCCACATGGTTCCGGGTTCAGTCCCACTGCGTGACACCTTGGGCAAGTGTCTTCTACTTTAGCCTCGGGCCGACCAAATCCTTGTGAGTGGATTTGTAGACGGAAACTGAAAGAAAGAGCCCGTCGTGTATATGTATATATATATATATATATATATATTATATATATATATATATGTATGTATGAGTTTGTGCGTGTGTCTGTGTTAGTTCTTCCACTATCGCTTGACGGCCGATATCGGCGTGTTTACGTCCCCGTAACTTAGCGGTTCGGCATAAAAGAGACCGATAGAATACGTACCAAGCTTACAAAGAGCGGTACCCCTGCATGACCGCACTCAAATGACCGAAACAAATAAAAGCATACACACATACACACACTCACACGCACACACACACACACTCACTCACACACACACACTCACACACACACACTCACACGCACACACACACAACCTCTGTCGTACTCTCGTGGTATATTTATTCATGTATCAATAACGCATATTCTTCGTTTGATGGAATCTTAATATTTCCTGTCTCATGTCTTCATTGTTGATGTCCTTCTTAGACGTGTTCCATTGTATTGGATGGGGTGGGGGTGGGGGCAGAGTCTTTGAGTGAATTGTCCATTCTTCCCGTCTTTTGCTCTCCGTTCGCCTCCTCCTCTCCCTCTCTCCCTCTCTCCCTTACAATGCCCTGTTTATTTAACCTCACCTTTTTCAATATTTTCAATGGTCAAAAGAATAGAACCGCAAAGAAAAGAATTCCAGTCATAGAGATGTGCGCGCATTCGCGTATACATACATACATATATGTATATATATATATGTACATATATATCTTATACTTGTATATATATATATATATATTATATATATATTATATATATATATATGTGGTTGTGTGGTAAGTAGCTTGCTACCAACCACATGGTTCCGGGTTCAGTCCCACTGCGTGGCATCTTGGGCAAGTGTCTTCTGCTATCAGCCCCGGGCCCGACCAATGCCTTGTGAGTGGATTTGGTAGACGAAACTGAAAGAAGCCTGTCGTATATATATATATATATATATATATATATATATATATATATATATATATATATATATATATAATAATATATATATATATGTGTGTGTGTGTGTGTGTGTGTTTGTGTCCTGTGCGTGTGTGTGTGTGTGTGTATGTGTTTGTGTGTCTGTCTTTGTCCCCCTAGCATTGCTTGACACCGATGCTGGTGGGTTTATGTGTCCCGTTACTTAGCGGTTCGGCCAAAGAGACCGATAGAATAAGTACTGGGCTTACAAAAAGAATAAGTCCCGGGGTCGAGTTGCTCGATTAAAGGCGGTGCTCCAGCATGGCCGCAGTCAAATGACTGAAACAAGTAAAAGAGAGTAAAAGAGTAATTCAATCTAAGGTGACGTAACGTTTAACCCTTTGCCTGCCCTTTGCGCTGCATGGAATACACAGGACATGTTTCCTTGGCGTTCTCAATTGTTTTTCAACCATGAGAGTAACGTGGGACTTATAGAGGGAAAGCTTTATATTAATGAGAACGTATGAAACAAAAATTAATTAAAAGTCTGAAATTTGCCATCAAGATGTAGGACAAGATACTGTGATAGCCTGGGCTTCCGAGGCCCACAGCTCTACAATATCCTCCCGAAGAACCTAAGAAACCTGCATGGTGGATGTGGATGCAGATGTCTTTAAAAATGAAACTGGATCTCTTCTGTCAGGTGTCCAGATGAACCAACTTCACGGCATGAGGTGCAGATGAGGGCAGCTGCATCGAACTCTCTCATGCACCAAAATGGCAGTTGCTAAAAGCATTCGTGAAGTAAAATCATGTAGCACACCAAATGGCGGTGCCCCAGCATGGCCACAGCTTGTGAGCTGAAACTAAATAAAATAAAATAAAATAAAAAAAGACAAATATGGGACGTTTAGGACAAGCATAAGAAAATGCTTTGGACAGACAAAGGGTTAAGATGGTAGAGAGAGAGTTAGCTGCTATTGTTATTTCTAGCTTGCGAAAGCTCTGCCTCGGCTCATGCATAGACACGGGTTTCTTAACCGTTTGCTTCTCGTGTGGTATAATCACATCTGCTTACATGCCGGACATATTGTCTCGGTGTCTCTGCATCGTGTATGATACGCATTCCCAATTGGTTTTCAACCTCCAGAGTAATTTGGGATTTTTGAAAGGAAAGCTTTGTATTTCTCAGAACGTATGGAACAAAGATTAACCAAAAGTCTGAAGAGAAGAATCGACGTTTAGAACAAATTTATGAAAGTGTTAAGATGGCGGAGAGAGATTTGGTTGCTATTTTTTATTTTTATTTTATTCTATTTATTTTTTTTCCCCACAAGGGGCTAAACATAGAGGAGACAAACAAGCACAGACAAAGGGATTAAGTTGATTAAATCGACCCCAGTGCGTAACTGTTACTTATTTAATCGACCCCGAAAGGATGAAAGGCAAAGTCGACCTCGGCGGAATTTGAACTCAGAACGTAGCGGCAGACGAAATACCGCTAAGCATTTCACGTGACGTGCTAACGGTTCTGCCAAACCGCCGCCTTTAGGTTGCTCTTGGACACAACGTGCCGCACCGATCTAAAAAAAAAACTAGGTCGAAACTACAGCCTTAAAATCGCATGCCTAAAACCCCAACTACGAGGTCGCGTTGGGAAATTTTGCCATAAAGGAGGCACACAAACAGACTATCAACTAGATAGCTCATTTTAAAGAAATTACCTTTCTCTAATTGGTAGGTTAATTGATAAAGATGACATTTTAAGAAAACGGCTTTTTATCAACATATTTTATTCAATAAAAACAATAACAATATTTAAAAGCCGCAATAATTATGCACCAACCCAATGGATGGAAGCACTCCGTCGGTTACGACGACGAGGGTTCCGGTTGATCCGATCAACGGAACAGCCTGCTCGTGAAATTAACGTGTAAGTGGCTGAGCACGTCCACAGACACGTGCACCTTAACGTAGTTTCTCGGGGATATTCAGCGTGACACAGAGAGTGACAGGCCGGACCTTTGAAATACAGTACAACAGAACCGGAAGTAAGAGTGAGAGAAAGTTTGGTGAAAGAGTACAGAGCAGGGATCACCACCATCCCCTGGCTGGAGCCTCGTGGAGCTTTTAGGTATTTTCGCTCAATAAACACTCCCAGCGCCGGTCTGGGTATCGAAAACCGCGATCCTACACCGGCGAGTCCTGCCCTAACCACTGGGCCATTGCGCCTCCACGGTGAAGAGTAGGCAACAGGGATCACACCATCCTGCCAGAGCCTCGTGGAGCTTTTTTAGATGTTTTCGCTCAATAAACACTCACAACGCCCGGTCTGGGAATCGAAATCGCGATCCTACGACCGCGAGTCCGCTGCCTTAACCACTGGGCCATTGCGCCTCCACACCAAACCAATACAACCAGGTAGATTAAAGAATAGCATGAAGAGGTGAATAGATCTAATGACCGTTAATAACAACAAGAACATTAGGGTGAAAGAGTGGGACTTCGAGCTGGGAGTCATCACGTACAGTAAACGAATATTAAACCTGTTTCCTTGTTGAACTTAATAGTGCATTTAGATGATAAACCCTTATTTTCGTCTGCTTAGAAACGTAGAAACGAAAGGAAACCACGCGTGCGTAGCTGCCCTTAAGATTTAGATATCTGCCTAGTGTCAGAACTGGCTCAGGATATATTTGTCTAATTTTAGATGATAAACCCTTATTTTCGTCCGCTTAGAAACATAGAAACGAAAGGAAACCACGTGTGCGTAGCTGCCCTTAAGATTTAGATATCTGCCTTTAGTGTCAGAACTGGCTCAGGATATATATTTATCTAATTTTGGCACAAGGCCAGCAGTTTTGGGTAGAGGAGAGCAAGTCGGTTATATAGACCTTAGTATTTAACTGGTACATGTTCTATCGACATGGAATGGATGACTTCGGCGGAATTTGAACTCAGATCGTAAAGAGCCGAAAGAAGTGTTAAGTATTCTGTCTGACGCGCCAGAGATTCTGTCAGCTGACCGCTTGAAGGTCAAGAAATATTCTTGATACAATAGACACAAGGCCTGAAATTTAGGTGGTGGGGAGGGGAAAATCGATTATATCGACCCCCATTGATCGACTGGCACTTATTTTATCGACCTCGAAAGGAGGAAAGGCAATTCTGACATCGGCGGAATTTGAACTCAGAACGTAGCGGCAGACGAAATATCTATTTCTTTACTACCCACAAGGGGCTAAACACAGAGAAGACAAACAATGACAGACAAAGAGATTAAGTCGATTATATCGACCCCAGTGCGTAACTGGTACTTATTTAATCGACCCCGAAAGGATGAAAAGGCAAAGTCACCTCGGCGGAATTTGAACTCAGAACATAGCGGCAGACGAATACCATTTCTTTACTACTACACA
>NW_021828784.1:0-7667 GCF_006345805.1 Octopus sinensis
AGGGAAATTAAGGCACCTGGCATGGGTGGGGCGCTGATCAATTTGGATCAATCGAAAGCTTTCGATAGGGTAAACCATTGATACTTGAAGCTGTCCTCAGAGCGGTTGGATAGCCGCTATGTACAGAGGTATCCGCTCGGTAACTCGCGCAAATGGACATCTATCGAGACCTTTCGACATTGCACGTTCGGTCCGTCAGGGATGCCCCCTCTCTTCTATCTATCTATCTCTATTTATCTATCTATCTACCTCCCCCTCTCTCTCTCTCTCTCTCTCTCTATCTATCTATCTATCTATCCAACTACCTGTCTATCAGTCAGTCTTTCTGTCTTCTCTCTGTCTCCCCTCTCTCTATTTCTTTATGAATGTATATTATTTATCTCTTTCTCTTTCTCTCTCTCTCTCTATCTAATGATGATATATATAATAATATTTTATTTTTATTTTATGCGTGTTTGTACATATTTATATGGCTATTGTTGCACAAACACACACACACACACACAACACACACACACACATATATGGAAGTGTTCACATACAAACACGCCTAAAAATAATTTACAGACATATTATCCATATACTAAAACGCGCCTACACACACACGTACACAGATATATATATATATATATCTACGTATATACATATACGTAGATATACATATACATACATACACACACACACACACATATATATATATATACATATATAAACACACACACGCATATGTATATAATGTTTGCTTTGTTTATAACTTACGTATGCAAACATATACACACGCACACATTTACATAGAATACACATTTATAACTGTAAGCCTATAAACAAATAACACATACACACACACACGTACACATACACACACACACGTACTTATACAAAAAATGCCATTATACTGCACAACACATCATCAGATCAAATGACATCAAATCCTCACAGACAGACAAGAAGAAAACTCACGGAACACATTTTTATACGCAAAGTCAAAATTACTGCAATTGCCAAGAGAGACATAAACAAGAAAAAGAGTCGAACAAAGTAAAGACCAGCAAGACAGCAGCCTAAAAAAATGCTCATTGCTCGGAAGTAGCTTTGTATGACAGAAAACAGATACAACTTCTTAGACGGTCTCTTACTTTCTTTCTGTTTACTTACTTAATTATTCATTATTCAATTTCATCTTCTGGTTGATTTATAAACATACACAGAGTAACAAACCCGCACACACACACACGCGTGCGCGCCTGCACGTATACACATATATATGTAGAAGTATGTATATACATATATATATATATGTTATATATATCTATGTCATATATTATATAATATAATATATTATATATATATATATATTATATATATATACATACATACATATGTATATACATATATATATACATATACATATATATATATACATATATACACACACACATATATATATATATATATATATACATATATATATACTTATATATGCATATATCTACATACATGTAAATACATATATATGTATGTACATATATATACATACATACATACATGCATACATATATATATTTAATAATATATTATTATTAATATCAGGAAATCATTATCAGAAAACTCTTCAGAAAGATATACACGCGTAAAAAATAATTGTATTAAAATATATAAATATGTATAAAAATATATGTAAATATGTATAAGTATAATTATATAATGTATATGACAGTTTAAAAAGTTTTGAATTAAGTATTTAAAGTATCTTACGATCGTTTCACAGAAGTGCTGTCCCTATAATGAAATCCTATATTGATAAGCATTTATAGACAATTCTTCTGCTCTTCAGAGATATAAAATTTGAATTTCGTAAAACATATCGAATGTTCGTTTTTTTTAAAATTTAAAGTAATGTAATAAAATGGTGTTTGTTTGAAATATAAATTAAAAATTAAAAATTTATAAATGTTCATCAATACAGGATTCTATTCCATATTATCTAAGTATATGAACTATATCTGGAATACAAGACAATATAACGGATTTTACATATGAATATTATAGATTATTACAGAAGACTAACCAAGGAAGTATATATGGATTTAAAGACTCTCATCAAAAGCAGTAATTTTTAATTTTTAATTTATATTTCAAACAAACACCATTTTATAGTATTACTTCAATTTTTTTAAAAACGAACATTCGATATTGAGCCACTTCTTTACTACAGTTTTTACTTCCTCGTCAGCAGATTTAGCGCCTTCAGATTATCATCTCTTCGGCCCCATGAAAGAGGTTTGAGAGGCAAACATGAAAACTGTAGTGAAGAAGTGACTCAAACAACAGTCAACAGAATTTTACAGGGCAGGGATACATGCTCTCATTCGAAGGTGGAACATTGCTATTGAGAGAAACGGTGACTATGTTGAGAAGTAGGGATGTGATCCGCAGAGGACCAGCTTCACTTTGATGTATGATACATGTTCCTGTGCTGGGAATTATACCTGTCCTAAACAAAATGGCATTACTTTTTGACTCACCCTCGTATATATATATATATATATATATATATAGGACTCTCCTGTCGTAAACGAGACATGAGAGTTCCGTAATTTCTTGCTGAACAATCTGCACATATCATTCGTTTATAGTGATCAAGTGGTTGTGCTGTGCATTACCTCACTTCCTCCATCAAGTTAACATTATGTGTACAGATGCGCGGAGTGCCACCTGTCGGATGTCGAAGTCATTGCAGGGCAATGTGAAAATGACCTGTTTTGCTTAAGAGCGCAAGACACTGCTCATCCCTGGAATCGAAACCACGATCTAGCGATCGCGAGTGGTGTAGCATCTTCACCGCTAGGAGATGCACCGTCCCCACCCCCTTAACTGGCACTCCGTCGTTTACGACGAGGAGTGTTCCGGTCGATCCGATCACTGGAACAGCCTGCTCATGAAATTAATGTGTAAGTGGCTGAGTACTACAAGTACTTAAGTTAATTCTCAGAGGGATTCACTATGAAGCAGAATGTGACAGGGTCAGCCCGTTGAATTACTGGTACTACTCATTTTTTGCCAGCTAAGTGGACTGGAGTAACGTAAAATTGTGACTTAGTGAAGGACACAAAGCGCCGCTGGGAATCGAACTGGCGACCGCACGATCGTGAGCTGAGTAGCTCTACTCCCTAAGCCATTCGGGTGTGTATATGTTTTACTTATATCTGTCTGATCGAAGTGGGATACCTATTTCAATGTATTTTGACTGAGTGAGAAAAAGACAGAATGATGTTTTAGTTGATGTTTAGCCCCAGGTAGGCCTTAATCCAGGTAATCCAGCAACAATGGTATCCCGACTGTGATCATCGCATATTTTGTTTCAGATTCAAGGAGCCTAGGGTTAGATTATCAAAACCCTCCTCGTCTTGTGCTTTTCTCAACACAATGACGTCAACAGAGCAAGCGTTTATTTTGTTGTCCCCCCCAAAACAAAATTAGGTCGGTTCTCTCGGTTTTGTTTTAGTTTGTTGAGGTTTTAGTTTTGAATTCTCTTTTACTTGTTTCAGTCATTTGACTGCGGCCATGCTGGAGCACCGCCTTTAGTCGAGCAAATCGACCCCGGGACTTATTCTTTGTAAGCCCAGTTCTTATTCTATCAGTCTCTTTTGCCGAACCGCTAAGTGACGGGGACGTAAACACACCAGCATCGGTTGTCAAGCGATGCTAGGAGGACAAACACAGACACAACACACACACACACACACACACACACACACACACACCACACACACATATATATATACATATATACGACAAACGTCTTTCAGTTTCCGTCTACCAAATCCACTCACAAGGCATTGGTCGGCCCGGGGCTATAGCAGAAGACACTTGCCCAAGATGCCACGCAGTGGGACTTACCACACAGCCACTCCTGCGCCTATATTCTTTGAGGCATCACTTCTTTTACTATCGTTTTATCTTTAATCTTTTACTTGCTTCAGTAATTAGACTGTGGCCATGCTGGGGCACTGCTTTGAAAAACTTTTAGTCGAATGAATCAACCCCAGGACTTAGTTGTTTCTAAAGCACGGTACTCACTCTATCGTATTTTTTTGCCAAACCGCTAAGTTACGAGGACGTAAGCACAACACGGGTTGTTAAACGGTGGTGGGAGACAAACACAGATACAAAGACCACATACTCACACACGACGGGATTCTTTCAGTTTCCACAAATGAAATCCATTCACAAGGCTTTTGTCGTCCCGAGGCTTTAGTAGAAGACATCTTTCTGACTCTATTTATTGCTGTTTACCACTCAATATAACAACTTATGAGAAGGTAACATCTCGAGGAGAATTTTATCGCAGTTAGCAATGATGTGGCTACCGTTTTCAGTCTGTTTTTTGTATGATCAATTTTTGCTGTCAGATGAAACTTTCTGCCTATTGTCTAGAAATTAGAGATTTATTTCTGGATTGCATGCAAATAACATTTAAGCTAAGCTGTTTTATAATCTTTTCGGTTCTCTGCCAGGCTTTTAGTGGGATATATTCCCGCTGTATGCTTTGTGTTGTTCGTTTCATGCACCCTTCTACAATCTTCTCCGGGAAATGGTTATGTTTTTGCTTTTCTTATTGCGCTAAACGGGATCGTCTAATATCCCCCGCAAAGAGATCTATGACAGCCTGTATTTCGCGCCTCCCCTCTAAATTCCTTATCTATCCCAATGTTGCTTTATATTTCCGTGCTCTCAAATTCAAGCAAACTATTTTTTTTTTTACTTGTTTCAGTCATTTGACTACGGCCATGCTGGAGCACCGCCTTTAGTCGAGCAAATCGACCCCGGGACTTATCTTTGTAAGCCCACTACTTATTCAATCGGTCTCTTTTGCCGAACCGCTAAGTGACGGGGACGTAAACACACCAGCATCGGTTGTCAAGCAATGCTAGGGGGAAAAACACATACACACATATATACGACAGGCTTCTTTCAGTTTCCGTCTACCAAATCCACTCACAAGGCATTGGTCGGCCCGGGGCTATAGCAGAAGACACTTGCCCAAGATGCCACGCAGTGGGACTGAACCCGGAACCATGTGGTTGGTTAGCAAGCTACTTACCACACAGCCGCTCCTGCGCCTAGATTTTTTTCTTTGCTAGAGATGCTGCCTCTGTTGGCGTGCATGTATCACAATCTGAGTCTCAGATGAGGTTAACCGGAGAAAAAGGCTATGGTCGCCTCCTTTGTGTGGGAAATAGGTCCACATTCTCCTTGATACTGAAATCTCCAACAACACAGCAATTTCTGAATTCTTAAATCCCTCCAGTAAATATGTTTGAGGGATATTCGGACCTGTAAAGGCTTTGCGCTGCAGGTTGTCATGGAGAAAAAAAATCTCACTTATGATAACAAAGGTTTTAAAACGTCCTAGTCAGCTTATAGCGCCATCTATTGGATTGATGGATGCAATGAGAAAAAACCATTACTGGCCAAAATAGCTCTCAGACATATTTGAACTTGTCTTAAAAGGCTTCGAATGACCCGTCCTTGTTTTTTTGTATCGTCTATCTGGATGTTTTGTTGTTCCTTTTTGTATCACCTAGTTGTCCGGATGTTTTGCGTTCTTGTCTTATTTTGTGTCATATATATATATATATATATATGTATGTATATATATATGTATATATATATATATATATATATATATAAGAGAGAGAGAGAGAGAGAGAGAGAGAGAGAGAGAGGGAGTTTACTGTTCCGTTAAGGAAAGGTTAACAAAAAAGTACTGCATCCAGTGAGAGATAAACATCATTTAATGTACACAGTAGAAAAATAAGAGCTACGAATAGTTTCTTGCTGTGGAAACACGTGTCTAAGGAGGTTTTTATAACACGCATTGTGTCTTCAGTCAGGCTTTCAGCACATAATCTGTTCCATTTGAAAACCAGGATGCTGGTACAAGAGAAATCACGAGAACCAAGTTGATGCAAAAAGTAGAAGGGTGAATAAAAACGAAAAAAGTAAAAAAATATTATTATTACCACTCTAGCTTCCATTTTTGTTATTCCCGTTGATGGTAGTTAAAAATGATGTTTTTAATCACAAAGGTATCAAATAAAAGGGAGATTACAAGGATAAATGGTGGTTAATAAGAGATAATCCCCAGATGAATTACATGATTGATCCACTGCACTGATTTACTTTATGAGCCAAACCAAGCCAAGCCAAGATGAACTGCACCGAACGGAACCGAACGGAACCGAACGGAACCGAACGGAACCGAATGGAACGGAGGTCGATCTTGATTTCCCAAGACTGATGGTATTCCCATTAAAGCAAACAACAATAACAACAACAACAAATCATAAAATACCTAAAAAATAACGAAATCATCAACATTCAGTCAAAATATAATGAAAAAAAAAACAGCAAGAAAAAGGAAACAAACTCTGAAATAAATAATAAAAATAAAAAAATAATAATAATAATAATAATAATAATGATGATGATGATGATGATGATGATGATGATGATGATGATGATGTTAGTAATAATAATGATGATGATGGTAAACACAACAACAACAACAGCAACAACAACAACAGCAACAACAACAACAACAACAATAATAATAATAATAATAATGATAATGATAATAATTATGAGGATGGTAGTAATAATAATAACAATAACAATGATGCTGATGGTAATAATAATAATAATAATAATAGTAATAATAATAATAATAATAATAATAATAATAATAATAACTAGTAATAATAATAATAATAATAATAATAATGATAATAATAATAATAATAATAATAATAATAATAATAATAATAATAATAACGTTAATAAAAGAATCCTCCGAAGGTTAAAGAAGGTCTTGTATTGCTTAAGAGTTCTTCAACAGCGTTATAATTATTTCTAGTTCTGTAGGGAAAGCGATAATTCCCTCTTTTAGTGTGTGTGCAGTCGTGTCAAGGATTCAATTGACTTATCAGGAACATTTTGGATTATTGTGTTGTCATGAAGAAGAAGAAGAAGAAGAAGAAGAAGAAGAAAGAGAAGAAGAAGAAGGAGAGGAAGAGAAGAAGAAGGAGAGGAAGAAGAAGAAGGAGAAGAAGAAGAAGAAGGAGAAGAAGAAGAAGAAAAAGAAGAAGACGACGAAAAGAAGAAGAAGAAGAAGAAGAAGAAGAAGAAGAAGAAGAGGAAGAAGAAGAAGAAAAAGAAGAAGACGATGACGAAGAAGAAGAAGAGGAAGAAGAAGAAGAAGAAGAAAGAAGTTAATTTAATTAAGAAGGACTTCGAAATCCTTTATTTATTTTGGTCTCGTGAGGAAACCGCAGAGAAAATGGTTTGTTCGACTGTGGTGAATAAAAACAAAATGGAGTCGCATCTTTCTTACAAAAACAACAACAATAACAAGTCTAGAATGGGAAAAAACCAACAAACAAGCTATAGAGCAACAATAGCAGCAAGTAGTAGTAGTAGTAGTAGTAGTAGTAGCATCAAGTGCAGTCGCAACAATAGTTATAGCACAAGTATAAGCTAGAGGTTCTAGTAGTAGCAGTAGTAGTGGTAGGAATAACAGATACCCACTCTCTTTCTTTCTTTCTTTCTTTCAGTCATTCATTCATTTGTTCTTCTTTCTTTTGTTATTCTCTTTTTTTTCTTTG
>NW_021828785.1:0-7705 GCF_006345805.1 Octopus sinensis
AATGAGTGAATAGAAAAAGTGAGAGAGAGAGAGAAAAGATGAGAGAAAGAGAGAGAGAGAAAGAGAGGAGAGAGACAAGAGAGAGAGACAAGGTGCGAGAGAGAGAGCGAAGAGAAATGGAGAATCAAAAACGCGCACTCACTGGAATGGATACTGATGCAAACATACATAGGTATAGATTCACGCTGTATATACATATAGGCAGAGAGACGAGCAAAATTGACTGCTAGAAATAGCAGTCAAATCTTCCTCGAATCACCCTGCATCCTCTTGAAAAGGGACTCGCAGGATAATGGGATTCTAGGGTTCTCTGCTTATACGAAAGCGAGAGGGTGGTCACTGTTGGAATATTTTTGATCTGTGTACTTAATCAAGGCTGACCTGAGACAATAGAACGACATTGAAAGGAAATCATACTAGCACTCACGAAGTGAAACATACATTAGAATGCACATTAGTGTTAATACAAGCACGTACACACACACACAACACACACAGACACACACGCACATAGAATACACACACAACGCGCGCACATACAACACACACATATCCACACCACACACACACACACACACACATGCATACGCACAAACACACACATGCACACCTATGCTCAACGATGCGCACAATTGAACAGTCAATGGATCCTCCGTCGGTTTCGACGATGTTTATTCCAGTCTGAGTCTAAGTGGCCGAGTACTCCACAGACAACGATATTATTACAGGTGTGTAACCCCAAATCAGTATGGGTGGGAGGCTTTCTAGTCATCTTTTATCGTTTACCTCTTTCAGTCTTTAGACTGCAGCCATACTGGGGCACCACCTTGAATTTTAGTAGAACGAATTTACTCTCGCATTATCGGATCTCTTTCTCTGAACTGCTAAGTTACAGGAACGTAAACACACCAACGCCGGTTGTTAAGTGATGGTGAGGAACAAACACAGACACAAAGACTCACACACACACACACACACACACACACACACACATATATATATATATATATATATACATATATATATATATATATATATATATTTTTTTTAATATATATTTTAAAATAATCATTTTAAAATGATGTGTTTTGAAGTTTTGCATTCGGTAAAATTTTGTTTATTTTTAGTAGTTTTGACCGCATTCGTCTCTCTTAGCGTGTTGGTATCTACGAATAGTAGTTACCCTCAATATAATATAAAATTATATCTATATTACCCTCAATTTTACTAATTAACTTTACCCTCAATTATATATATATATATATATATATATATAAATATATATATATATATATACGACGGGCTTCTATTAGTTTCTATCGACCAAATCCCTCACAAAGCTTTTGTTCATCCGAGACCATAGTAAAAGACATCTGCCCAGTGTGCCACACAGTGGGACTGAACCCAGAGCTATGTGGTTGGGAAGTAAACTTCTTACCACACAGTCACGCCTGCGCCATAATAACTATCTCGCCCTGTCTCCATTTCTACATTCTGTGTTCAAATACCTCTGAGGTTATCTATTTCTTTATTGCCCACAGGGGGCTAAACATAGAGAGGACAAACAAGGACAGACAAAGGGATTAAGTCAATTACATCGACCCCAGTGCGTAACTGGTACTTATTTAATCGACCCCGAAAGGATGAAAGGCAAAGTCGACCTCGGCGGAATTTGAACTCAGAACGTAGCGGCAGACGAAATACGGCTACACATTTCGCCCGGCGTGCTAACGGTTCTGCCAGCTCGCCGCCTTACTCTGAGGTTATCTTTGAGGTTATCTTTGCTTTACATCCGAAGGCGATGGACTAGCAGAACCGTTAAAGTCTCGGATGAAAGGTCCTGCGATACAAGTCCCGGTTCTTTACTTTCCGAGGTCAAATCCTGCTATAGCTTACTTGGGTTATAAACTTAAACCGTCGTGCCGTTTTAACATCACGATCATCACTCGGCACCTTTAGCGGAGGCCATTCTGCTGCAAGCATTCGGGCCAGGTTACCAGTTTAAGGATACATTCCTATTTTTCTATCAAACCCCCGTACACCAGTGTCCGAGGTCGTGTAATCAGTCTTGGACACTGCTTTTCCTCCTGACTGATAGATGAAAAAAAATTAATAACATCCAATGTCCATCTCTTTTGAAGGCAGTGAGTTGTAATTTGAGAGTGATTTGGCTGCTACTTTTCATAACATGTTCGGCTAGTAGCGTACAGAGGCTTCCACGCTAGTTCGCTTTCAAGGGAAGAAGGCACCACAGAAATGGTAAATAGTTTACGGCACAAAAGAAATCATTTTAAATTTGCTATACTAATATTCGGGATGCCTTATCTCTACAAAGTATAGAAGCCGATTCGTTGCGTAAAATTAATTTTGAGGATCTGATCAAAGGCTTTTGCAATTGAAAATAATAGAAAAAACGTTTAAAATATAAGTAAAGAGGAAGTATACGAAAATAAACATTATTTTCCATTTTGCGATCAGTTTTGCTTCATTTTGAAAAATAAAAATTTATTATGTGGTTTGTTATCTTTATATATAAAAGTGAAGTTGTGTGTCTGTCTCCTACGATTTAGATTCCTAACTACTCCCACATTTTGCGGTGCAGTGTAACCAAAAGCGGGTATCTTATAGTCGTGATTCATATCGAGCCCTTCTGGGTATTAGCGCGCGTCTACGATGAGTCTACGATTTAAAAAAAAAATTACCATCATTTTTTCCCATTTTAATGCATTTTTTTGCTATTATATAAGGGAAGTAACTCTCTAAAAATGTATTATTAAATCTCAGAACGTAAAAAGCTACAGTAACACCCCCCTTCGTGGTTAGCCATATTGAGATGGTTATTATACTTTACATCTCTAAAAATGCTTATATAGTTATTTCCCTTACAAACCCGAGCAACGCCGGGCGATACTGCTAGTTGTTTATATTTTGAATCACAAATATATGGAGGCACCAAAATCATTTAAGTGATTAGAGTACTTAAATCTCGCCCTGTATTGGGGGGAATCAGTATGACACAGGATGTGAGAAGGCTGGGCTCTTCTAATTTATGTCAATATCAATTTTATATTATTACTAACAGTATCGCCCGGCGTTGCTCGGATTTGTAAGGGAAATAACCATATAAGCATTTTTAGAGAGTTATAGCCAAAAATAGCAAAAAAATGCATTAAAAATGGAAAAAAAATTATGGCAAATTTTTTTTAAATCGTTGACTCATCGTAGACATTTTTAATATAATAGCGAAAAAATGCATTAAAATGGAAAAAAATGATGGTAATTTTTTTTTTAAATCGTAGACTCATCGTAGACGCACGCTAATACCCAGAAGGGCTCGATGTGAATCACGATTATAAGATACCTGGTTTTGGTTAAACTGCACCGCAAAATGTGGGAGTAGTTAGGAATCTAAATCGTAGGAGACATACACTCACACAACTTCACTTTTATATATAAAGAAGATGTGCTTCAATACCGGTACTCTAAATGTAACTCCTCAGTGTGTCACAACGTGGCAAGTCTCGGCCCTTCTCGTTACCGATACAAAGTATCTGTTTTTGGTTTCTTCAAACATTTTATATGATCTCAGTTTTACTTACAGAACAAGGCCGACGTTGACACCAACTATGATAAAAAAAAATAATAATTAGCTCTTGCCCAATGTATGATGCAGTGGGATCGAACGGACATACGTCTGTAAACCGTCTGGTCATGCTTCTGTGAAGTCGAACGGTTTACATCCAAGGCTAAAATCTCTCTCTCTCTCTCTCTCTCTCTCTCTCCTTCCTCCCTTTAAATATATATATACATGTCTTCCACACACATGCGCAAACATACAAGTCTTACGTGTGTGTATATATATATATGTGTGTGTGTGTG
Source organism: Octopus sinensis (assembly GCF_006345805.1). Classification (NCBI taxonomy): domain Eukaryota; kingdom Metazoa; phylum Mollusca; class Cephalopoda; order Octopoda; family Octopodidae; genus Octopus; species Octopus sinensis. Next base: position 3,880 of record NW_021828785.1, read on the forward strand.
TGTATGTACATGCATATATATGTGTGTGTGTGTGTGTGTGTGTGTGTATGTACATGCACATATAATATATATATATATATATATATATATATATATATATATATATATATATCTCCCACACACATGCGCATACACATGTAACACAAACAAACACTGTGAACGAAGCTGAAACTAATAAATGCTCTTTAAATAAAGGGGTTAAGAGAGGGTGGGGTGAGAGAGGAAGAGAAGCAGCAACAGAGGGAGAGGAAAAGGAAGAGAAAGAGAGACGGAAGAAAGTGAAGAGGAAGGAGAGGAATAGAAGAAGAAGAAGAAGAAGAAGAAGATAAGGAAGATGAAGAAGAAGAAGAAGAAGAAGAAGAAGAAGAAGAAGGTAAGGAAGATGAAGAGTAAGGGGAGGAGGGGATAGGAATGGAGGGGATGGGAGGGGAAGTTGGGGGGAAGAGAACAAGGCAGAAGGAAGGAAGGAAGAAAGAGGAAGAAGGTATGGCAGAAGAGAGACGAAACGTGCATATGAAGGCGAAAAGAAAACGATAGATTGATGATAGGAGAGAGACAGCGGTGGAGAGAATTAGAAAGCAAAGAGTGAGGGAGAGAGAGAGACGGAGAAATACAAAGTACGTCACTCGCATGGTAAGAAGCTCGCTTCCCAACCACATGGTTCCGGGTTCAGTCCCACTGTGTAGCACCTTGGGCAAGTGTCTTCTACTATAGCCTCGGGCCGACCAAAGCCTTCGGAGTGGATTTGGTAGACGGAAACTGAAAGAAGCCCGTCGTATGTGCGTGTGTGTGTGCGTGTGCGTTTCTCCTTTTTCTTTCCCTCACTCCCACTTTCTCTGAGTGCGTATTCCTTTCTCTGTGTGTATGTATATGCCCATGTGTGCACGCACATGTGCGTGTGTGTGCGCGCGCGTATATGTGTTTCTATTTGCCTGCTTGTCTGACATTTCTAAACTTTCTTTCTCTCTCTCTCTCTCTCTCTCTCTCTCTCTCTCTCTCTCTCTCTCTCTCTCTGCATATTCACAAATGTGTATACATGCATGTAAATATATATATATATATATATAAATTGATCAAAATAAAATAAAAACGCACAACAGCTACATTGAGAGAAGAAATTCTCTCAGCTACATTGAGAGAAGAAAGAGATGGACGCTTCAACTCTATGCTGCTGCCGCATTACGTCGTACGTGAATGAGAGGATTTGCATCCCCAACCAAGAATTTTTGATGTAACACATGTCCTTGTGGAAGCTGTTGTGCGCGGCTGAAGAAGGCCACAGACATACATTATGCATTGTTATAAATCTGTCTAATAAAGGCCCGAAACATATGTACGCGCTGAATCCTTCGCATCATGTTTTTATTTTATTTTGATCAATTTACTACACCACCTACATCACTAAACGGTATACACAGGTGCTTATATTATCAGTACTCACCACCGATTTCTATATATATATAGATGTATGTATATATTTATATATATATATATATATATATATATATATTATATATATATATATATAATGCATGCATATACATATATATACATTATATATGTATGTATATTAAATGTATGTATATGTAGTATATGCTATGCATGCATGTATGTATGTATGTATGTATGTATGTATGTATGTATGTATGTATGTAGTTTTCGCGTTATAAGAATTTATGAATTATCGAGAAATAATTCTAGTTTGGAACAGTGGATGACGAAGCACACAGAAAGCTGTAAATTATAGCGTGCAAATATTGGATTTAAAAAACCTTTTTGGATAAAAAGGAAAATAAACTTGAAGGCCGACACGATCTGTCATCTTGTGTCGACATGACATATGCGAAAAGAGAAATACACAGCTGTGTGTTAAGATGCTTGCTTCCCAACAACATGCCTCGTGGAGCTTTGGGTGTTTTTGCTCAATAAACACTCACAACGCCCAGTCCGGGAATCGAAACCGTTGGTTTCACGCCTATTACTGATCTCACCAATATGAGACCCGATGGCCAGAGACCAACTAATTTCATGATCCCAAATTAAGTTGTATCGATAAGCTCCGATATAAGAGCGAAATAACGTTATCTGCAGCTACTAGGACACCCAAAATGAGAAAGAAAAAGGAATTATCTGGAAATAATGTCCTATGTTCTCTCACTCATACGAAAATGACCTCGCAAAATAATAAAGCAAAAAAGAAAAAGAAAAGATTATATTTCTTGGTCACACTCTTTATGTGTGTATTTGTGTATGTGAGCTTCTTATGTGTGCGTTTGTGTATGTTTCTTTTTGTGTTTGTTTCTGTGTATGCAGTTGATACATACATCTGTGTGTATTTAAGCATATTTAAATATACATATACACATATATGTATGTATTCATGCATACATATTTTTATGGATAAACAAACGTACACGGCCTTTGGTTGCACTGGACCTAATCAATGCACCTTTCACGTTAGGGACTCTTTCTAATGCATCTCCAACTTACCTAAAGTTACAATTTGGTCTACATCATACAAACCGGCTGCCAGCAATCCTCCTGTACGAAGAACACCTCATAGACATCTTCCTTGGCAAGAGGTCACCTGTCTTGATATTTCTGCTCTACTAACCACTGACCCAACATTTCTCGATTTTCAACTTCCAGCACCAGATTACCCACTACTCACCTTCAGAAGGAGACCTATAAGGAGACTTATATTCTCCTTTCAAATGTTCTTGTTCCTTGGGTTCATCGGATCCAACAACCGCAATTTGGGTCTCTTTCTAATGCATTTCTATCTTCATTTTTGCATTCTGAAGTTCCATCTGAACTTTGAGCCAAATCGAGCAAACTGACCTCTAGCATTTCGATAGGCTCGTGGAACAACTCAGGGACATTCCATTTAACAACGGCTACCTGTCTCTTGATTTTCCCGCTTTGCTGACCTCTTCGCCCAACGCCTTAGCTTCAAAAACTGGATCATTCATCACCCGTCTTCAGAAGGAACTGAAACTCGTCTTCTACTTCCAAACTTACAAGTTATTTGGTCTAAATCTCACTTTTCGTAACCTGTGTTTTTACCCCCACCTACTTTTCCAGTATTATTTTCTTCCATTCCCTTTGCCCCCTAAGTCCCAATCACATCCCCCACTCTCATTTCACCGCTCTCGACCACTCATATGTCGCTCCTCACTTGCCTCACATTTACACATACATGCACACCCTCAACACAAACATATTTATTAGACTATTTTTCCTGAGCTATTGCACGGTGATCGCCATAAGCTTTAAATAACGACGAATGTTTGCAATACGTTCATGGACATAAAAACAAGGAACCTTTATTATTATTATTTACAGAATGACAAAATACGGCGCCGTATAACAAAATCATTCGCACCGAAAGCATATATTTATATTTATATATATATCAAACAAATAAGATGAAGGAAGAGTTCAGTACATCTTTATTACTAGTCACAATTGTTTCGGTCCCACTCTATCGCTAACCCATTGGACACTTATGATTTCTTGTGAAACGTTACGTAATATTTGCGGCTTTACACACTAAGGTTACACTTCATCAGATTTATATCAAAAGGAGCGCTCTTACATTGGGCAACGGTCAAATGTTTAATATATCTTACAAAGGGAGGAAACAATGAATATAAAATAAGAATAAAATGGTGAAATGGCGGCAAAGACCAAGTCAAAAGTAATACTAAGTATGATAAATGTAGACTATAGGAAAACTGTGAAGAGTTGAGAGAATGAGAAGTTATTTTTATTTTATTCTTATCCTTACTTCATTCTCGTTTGTTTTTGCTGTTAGACTAGTGGC
>NW_021828786.1:0-7531 GCF_006345805.1 Octopus sinensis
ATACATATATATATGAGTGTGTGTGTGTGTGTGTGTGTGTGTGTGTGTGTGTGTGTGTGTGCGCGTGCGGATTAGAGCATTGGACTCGTGAATTATTATTATTTTTTTTTTTTGAAAATGTTCTAAAATATTTTATCAGGATGTTACTAAGCTTTTTTTGCAAGAAGTTTTTTTCCCCTAACGTGTGAGCGCTTTCGATTCACCTTTTCAAATAACTAAATACATATATCGTGTGCCTGTATCTATTTGTCTGTGTGTGTCTCTTTTACAGAACAGAGGAAAAAAGCCAATTCCCGCCGGACATAACTCCTCTCATCTTGGCAGCGCACTACAATAATCATGAGATTATACAGATGTTTTTGTCACGTAACCACACCATCGAAAAACCTCATCCAATTTCTTGTAAATGTACGGGATGTGTGACAAAACAGAACTATGATTCTCTCAAAAGATCGCGATCACGTCTGAACGCTTATAGGTCCCTTGCCAGTCCTGCTTATATGGCGCTTTCCAGTCCAGACCCGATTATGACAACCTTTGAACTTCGACAGGAAATGCAGAAATTAGCTGAAGTCGAAAAAGAATTCAAGGTATTTATTTCTCTTTATTTATATATTTATATATTCTGTTTGTTTGTTGTTGTTGTTTTTTTGGGGGGTTGTATATGGTTTGCAAAATCCTTGATGTGGAATCCTTTTGTTGAATCTTAGGTGGATCATTACACCAATAAGAGAACACGCACTGGTTTTGTTTCATTTTTAATTATATATTTCTCAATTGGTTTACTATTGAACCAATTAACTACGCGAACCATGCGAGAATGGCTTAATAGGCGTGGGCGTTATTGAGTGGTATACAGCTTGCTTCCCAACCGCATGGTTCCGAGTTCAGGCCCAGTGCGTGGCACTTTGGGTAAGTGTCTTCTACTATAGCCTTGAGTTGATGAAAGCCTTGTGAGTAAATTTGGCAGATGGAAACTTAAAGAAGCCCATATATGTATCTATGATGACCAGCTCAGATGCGCTTCTAAAGTAAGATGCTTGCTTCCCAACCACATGATTCTGTGTTCAGTCCCACTGCGTGACACCTTTGGCAAGTGTCTTCAACTATAGTCTTGGACCGACCAAAGCCTTGTGAGTGGATTTGGTAGATGGAAACTGAAAGACGACCGTCGTATGTACATATGTATATGTATCTATGTGTCTGGTTGTGTCTGTGTTTGTCCCTCTACCATCACTTGACAATCAATGCTGGTGTGTTTACGTTCTCGTAACATTAGCGGTTCGGCAAAAGAGGGCAATAGAATGAGTACTACGAAGTACAACGAAGCTTACGAAGAATAAGTCCTGGGTTCGATTTCTTCGTCTAAAACCTTTTATAGATATATATATATATATAGAGAGAGAGAGAGAGAGATGATACCTAGTTACCTAGAGAGATACATACCTACATACATACATACATACATACATACATACATACATACATACATACATACATACATACATACATACATACGTACATACATATAGAGAGAGGTGATATATATATGTTATAATATATATATATATATATATATATTATATATATATATATTATATAAATACTATATATATATAATACATATATATATATAAATACATATATATATATAAGAGAGAGAGAGAGAGAGTGAGGAATGTTACTTAGTACCTAGATAGATAGATAGATAGATAGATAATAATAGATAGATAGATAGATAGATAGATAGATAGATAGATAGATAGATAGATAGATAGATAGATAGATAGATAGATAGATAGATGGATAGATAGATAGATAGATAGATAGATAGATAGATAGATAGACAGACAGACAGCTATATTGAGAGAGAGAGAAAGATATATAGAGCGAGAGGGGGAGAGGTATGACAGACAGATAGACAGACAGATACATAGGGAAAGAGAGAGAGAGAGAGGGCGGGGTAATAGGTAGAGAGAGGTATGATTGATAGCTAGATACTCCATCCATCCATCCACCCATCCATACATATATTTGTTCAATTATTTATCTAATTATTTCTTTTTCCTCTTTGTTCTTTTGTTTCTTAATTTTTCGCTACGTATTTAGTTTCTTTTCGTATCTGTTGCCAGTTAACATTTTAATTAAGTGCTAGCCCATGTGTAGCAAGCAGGAAGCTCTGTGAGAGGAAGGTGGCGGAGGAGGCGGGGGGGTGTTTGAACAATTGAAACGAAGCAGACGAGAAAATAATCAAATCCACATTATTAAGATATGCGAGTTTCGGTAGTAGAAGATAGATATGGTGGATACGAGGGATATAGACGAAGGTGCAACACGAGAGAGAAGTAGGGAGAGGAAGTTTATAAAGAGTTGCTTTATAAGATGGCCGACATTTTTTTTTTTTGAAGTTTGTTTTGTTTTTATGCGGGGGTTGAAATTTTATTTTGAATTCTTTGATGCTCTTTTCAGAACGTAAGTACATGTCATGCGTGCATGAATGTATGTATATATGTATGTATGTATGTCTATTTTTGTGTCTGTGTATGTGTGTATGTATGTATGTATGTATGTATATAGGTAAGTTGTACGCACACAAACGCACATACACACATACATATATATATTTAATATAAATAATATATAAACATATGCATATATGCATACATACATATTGCATAAGTAATATATAAATATATGCATATATACATACATATATGTACATACCTACACACACACACACACCACACACATGCATATATGGGTACAGGACATCACGAAAACGTAGACAAAATGACTTATATACATTTATACATGTATATATATATATAGATAGATATGTATACTTACGTCTGTATATATATATGTGTGTGAGTGTGTGTGTGTGTGTGTGAGTGTGTGTGTGTGAGTGTGTGTATATATATATATATATATATATATACATATATACACACACACACACTTGTACATATGTATATGTATAATTATATGCGTATACACGCACACACATACACACATACATAAATTTATTTGTGTGGGTGGTTGTTGTTGTTCTTATCTCCGTCTGTGTTAGTTTTCGTGTTACAGTGTGTATATGCAAAATGTGTATATGTTTGCGTGTGCGTGCGTGCGTAAATGTATTATCTAATCCTATTATCTTGATGGGGAAAGAAAAGAAAGAAAGAAAGAAAGAACACTATTGCTACACCCTCTCTTCTTCCATACGTTTGTGGCTCTCTGCCACTGAAAGAATCGTTCATTATTACCAAAGAGAATGAAGGCAGTCGATAGGCAAAAATCATTGGAGCGTCGAACAAAATGTCATGTGGTGCTTCTTCTGACGGTTTACGTTCTGCGTTCAAATTCCAACGAGGTCGACTTTGCCTCTTATCTCCCCTCCCCACATCTGTGGGTGGGGGAGATCGATAGAATAAAGTCTAGTTCTGGGATAGCGTCAACGAAACCCCTCACCGTCGACATATTGTGTCGATCGTTTAACAGCACCGACTCCGGGGGTCGATTTGTTCGACTAAAGGCGGTGCTCCAGCATGGCTGCAGGAGATGACTGAAACAAGTAATATATGTATACGCCATGATAGATCGTTAGCTCCTACACGCATTTTTTTCTCTCCTTGTTTCTCTCCTTGTTTTTTTCTGTGTATCTTTCTGTCGAAGAGCGTAGGCTCGAAACGTAAAAGACTTTTTCTATTCCTGAGCGCTATACTAATACATTTGTTTGTTTGTACTCCACCTGCCTTCGTCTTTTGTTTATTTTCGTAAACTTTTCCTTCATATATATATATATATATATATATATATATATATTTAAATAGCGGTTAACATATATATATACACATATGCATATATATGTATAAATATACACACGTACACATATATACATACATAAATATATAAATGCATATATATATATATATAATATATATATATATATATATATATATATGCTGAATGTATGTATGTAATGTTAGAAGCAGCAATAATGTAAATATTATCAGTATTGATGTTTTATATATATGTGTGTATGTGTGTGTGTATACATACACACTCACACACACACACACACACACACACATACACACACACACACATCCCTGTAGACTGGCAGCTGATGTTGCTGCTCTTATGCATGTCTTTTTTTGTTTTTGTTCATGTTGTTGTTGTTGCTGCTGTAGAAAATATTTTGTTTTTAATTGTTTATTGGGGGTTTGTTTTGTTTAATTTTTTTTTTTTGTTTTTTTTTTGTGTGTGTCTGTTGATTCTCTTGCTCACCGTTTCCCTGCGGCTTCCGGTTCCGGTTTTCACGTCTGCCCCTCCCGTTACGTCGTAGGGAACCTGTTGCTGTAACACCTTCCGTTCCGCACCGTTTCATTTATGACACTTGAGACCAACTCAACAAAGCACCTCCATCAACCCCCACCCCCCACCCGCCTTCATCAAATCAATTACCAGAAGCAGCCGCACCACCATTGCCGCCATCGTCACCAGCAACACATAGCACAGCAACAGCAGCGATTTCAACGATAGAAACCATTGTAGAAAGACAAACCTCGAAAAACAAAAAAATAAAACAAAACAAAAAAAATTAATGGTCATAACCTAAACAACCACGGCAATAACAACAACAACAGCAGCAGCAACAACAACAACAACAACAACAACAATAACAACAACAACAAGAATCACAAAAGCAAATGCAAGGGCTATGACGACGGTGACGTCGGTGATGATGCTAATGACAATGGCAATAAGAGAGTTGATTAATCATTATATGAGCACTCAAGGAATAACATCGACACGAACAACAGCAATAACAATGACAACAAAAATAACAACAACAATAACAATAGCAGCAATGCAATCACAACTGATAAACCATTATGATACTGATGTTCCAACACCGCGTTTCGGTGCAGTGAGACAGAACGAAAGAAACAAACAACCAATCAGAGCATGTGTTAATTGCTCGAAGTATTAAGACAGAGATAGAGCGAGGAAGGGGGGATGAGAGAGGGAGAGGAAGTGGGGGGGGGGGTGGCGAGAGCAAACGATGAGGGAGGGCGGGAGGGAGGATATTAATCAATGACGTCAATTATAAAAACCGCAGTTAATATAATGTACATGCATACATAAGTACTATATATATATATATAATTGTATGTATATATATATATATATATATAATTGTATGTATATATATATATATATATATATAATTGTATGTATATATATATATATATATATAATTGTATATATATATACTATATATGTGTGTGTATATATATATATATATATATATATATATGTATGTATATGTATGTATGTATATATATATATATATATATAATTGTATATATATATATATATAATTGTATGCATATATATATATATATATGTTTGTATATATATATATGTATATATATACATATATGTATATATATGTATATATATGTATAATATATATATATATATATATATATATATATATATATATATAGATATATGTATATATATATATATATGCATATATATATATAATGTATATATATATATATACACACACGCATGCATACATGTATACACACACATATAAATATATATTATATATATATATATATTATATACAGGGTTGTAATCAAAATTCCATAAATACTATCTGTTATTCTGTAATGAATCGAATGGAAAAAATGTGTCGCTCAAGAAGGACTTCAGTTCTCAAAGCCATTTTAAGATCCACAAAGATCAGAACTTATCTGCAACTCTGACGGTGAAAAAGCCGACAACAGTTGATGAACAGAGGAAAAATAACCAGTTCGGGAACCTTTTGATACCACCTCGTAGGCCCTCATATAACAGTGGTATTTTAAGGGTACCCCATTTTGTTGGAAATAAATTCCCCTCTCGAATGACAGACTGTCGCAAAAAAGTTCAATTAAATGTTGCTGAACCCAGAACCATGTGGCAGGACAGGAAACCTCTTACCGTACAGTCACGCTTGCGCCTATATGTGTGTGGGGGGGGGGTTGTGTGGGGGTGTTTGTGTGTGTATGTGTGTGTGATTGTGTATGTGTGTGTTTGTGTTTGTACGTGTGTGCGTATGTGCGTGTGTTTGCATGTGCGTGCGTGCGTGTGTGTGTTTATGTGTGTATGTGTATTTGAGTGTGCGTGGTGTGTGTGTGTTTGTATGTGCGTGCGCATGTGTTTGTATGTGCGTTCGTGTGTGTGTGTGTGTGTGTATGCGAGTGTGTGTTTGTGTGTATGTGCTTGTGTGTGTATGTGTGTGTATTTGTGCGTGCGTGCGTGTGTGTATTTGTATATGCGTGCATGAGTGTGTGTGTGTGTTGCTTTTCTTCCCTTGTAGCTCTTTCTTCCCATTTGCATTTTTGTAATATTCTACTCAATGTTTGTTCTCTCCTTTGTTCCTTTTTTTCTTTTTTTTTCATTGCAGAACGAATATTTGGGTCTTGTAGAACAATGCATGGATTTCGCTTGTGAACTTATGGATCTATGTCGAGGTACCCAAGAAGTTGAAGCTGTTCTCAGTGGTGGCTGGGGGGATATTAGTATCAGAGATCCTCTCGCTCGTTTGAAAATGGCGCTAAGATATGAGGAAAAGAAGGTACGTTGCTTTATTATTGTTATTATTGTTGTTATTATTATTATTATTATTATTATTATTATTATTATTATTATTATTATTATTATTATTATTTTTTTGTTGTTGTTGTTGTTGTTGAGTGAGAGAGCAGTGTACGCCATGAAAGTGATACTGTGGTAAAATATATGAATCCCAGTATACCCATCATGACTACCGTCTGATAAGGGTACCCAGGCACGTGCATCACAACCATAATGTGCGCGACATGATGATCTCATATCAAGATAAACAGCGCATGACCTTGCAGGTGGGGGCCCAGTTAGAATTTTCTTCAGGTTGAGTAGCCATCCCGCTCAAAAGGTCCCTGAATAAGGGTTGTTTAAGGATGTTGAAAGAAAACACCCATGTTTCCAGAGGTGAACTATTCAAACCCCAAAGAATCCCTCTCAACACATGGCTATGATGCTCCCCCACTACTTCTGCTCGTGATCAGAGATGCACATATCGTCAGTCACTGAGGGACATGCTCAACTGGTTAAGGTCAAACAACTGACAAGCAAATCTGTGGTATTGAGCAGAGTATTTGCTGTAGCCCATCTTTTATACCGAGACAAAACAATGTACATGATAACACTTCCAATCAGTTAAGATCAGAAGCCATGAGAGCCACTGCCTGGTACTGCATCAGGGCATTTATTATTATTATTATCATTATTATTATTATTATTATTATTATTATTATTGTTATTATTAAAAGCGGCGAGTGTGTGTGTGTGTGTGGTGTGTGTGTGTGTGTGTGTGTGTGTGTGTGTGTGTGTCCGCCCCACTGCTTGAGAACTGGTATTAGTTTACGTTCTCCTACCTTAGAGCTTTGGCAAGAGACTGATAAGGAAAAAATTGAGCCGTGGTGGCTTAGTC
>NW_021828787.1:0-7749 GCF_006345805.1 Octopus sinensis
TAATAATAATAATAATGATGATGATGATGATAATACTAATGTCGATGAACGATGATGATCTCACACACCCGCGCGCGCACTATTTCGTGTTCTATGTAGAAGAGAACTAAAATCGTTTATCAAACTTCGAGGCATAGTATTCTGACAAATGCCGAGCCATGGATCAAGGCGTATTCAGTTTGTTTCCTCAATATTCTTTAGCGTTTCTCTTGCGCTCCGTTTAACAGACAACAACTAAAGATTTGTCGATTTCAAAACAGACAAAGACGAATGAAACGGCGGGTTTGGATCGGCATTAAAATAGAAAAAAGAGACGATTTCACAACCGTATGAAGACGTTAAACAGTTTGAGCTCATCATTGTCTCCGTGAATTGGATGCGAAGATAAAAAAGAAAAAATGAAACAAGTGAGGACTATTGTTTGTGGTCATGAAGATAAGAGTTAAAAACCGTGCTATTGAAGATGAGAGCCTTAAAGTAAACAGTTTGGGATTATTGTAGGATGGGTGACTGCTGGCGGTGATGGGGTTAAATCTGTAGAATAATGTTTGTCACTGCTGGGTATTCATCGTACGGAGAAAAACGTTTCGTCATTGAGATTTCAATGAGTGTGTTTGTGTGTGTGTGCCTATATATATGTTTATATATATATATATCAAAATAAGCAACAAGAATGACTCCGGTAATTTGGTACGATCGTTTCGTACTACATCATTTTATTAAATGTTGTAAGTATTACAACAGTTTTAAAATGCTGAGCACTCATCAGCCAATTATAGAGGCTTTCCATTAAAACAAAAATATTCATATCAAGTGGCAACATTATAGAGAAGGTAGATACATAGACAAAGATGTGGATTTAAAATTTAAGAACAATTGAGGTAGTGGAGCCCATCAACTGACTGACTAAGATTCAGTTGTTCCAGAGTACTGTAAGGTTCTGAGAATGAAGAACAAAAAAAAAATTATATATAAAGGAGCACTCCGTCGGTTACGACGACGAGGGTCCCAGCTGATACGATCATGTAATAATAATCTTTCTTCTATGGGCACAAAGAGGACAGGTTAGTTACATTGACCCCAGTGCTCGACTGGTACTTATTTCATCTTTATTGTCGACCCCGAAAGGATAAAAGACAAAGTCAACCCCGGCGCAATTTGAACTCACAACGTAAGAAATGCCTCTAAGCTTTTTGTTCGGTGTTGCTAACAATTCTGCCAGCTCGCCGCCTTCGGGTACAGAACAATTAATAATGTCAATAACCGTAACAACAACAACAACAACAACAATAATAATAATAATATAATAATAATAATAATAATAATAATAATAACAATAATAAAATAATAATAATAATAAAATAATAACAATAATAATAATAATAATGATAATAAATAGTAATAATGATAATAATATAATAATAATAATAGTAATAATGATAATAATAATAATAATAATAATAATATAACAATAAAATAATAATATAATGATAAAATAATAGTAATAATGATAATACTAATAATAATATAATAGTAATATGATATAATAATAATAATAATAATAATAATAATGATAATGATAATAATAATATAATAATAATAATCATATGATAATAATAATAATAATAATAGATAATAATAATAATAATGATAATAATAATAATAATATATTATAATTAATAATAATAATAATAGATAATAATAATAATGATAATAATATAATATAATAATGATAATAATATAATAATAATAATAACTAATGTAATATAATAATAATAATAATAATAATAATTATAATAATAATAAATAATAATAATAATAATAACTAATAAGTGTACAGCAACAAATAGATTCACAACAGCAATAACAGATACGTAACAACGATCCGCTACGAACAGTAGACCCACTCACATCGACAGCTGCAATAACAACAACTGCTACTACTACTACTACTACTACTACACTACTACTACTACTACTACTGCTACTGCTGCTGCCACTATTACTACTACTACTACTACTACTACTACTACTACTACTACTTCTGCTGCTGCTGCTACTACTACTACTACTACTACTACTACTACTACTACTACTACTACTACTACTACTACTACTACAGACAGTTGTAACCCACCAGTGTTATTATCTTCAGATAACTCCAGAAAAAAAAATATATCTAAAATTCTATGTAAAGAATTTGGATCAAGAATTTAGTAAGAAATATTTTTGTGAACTGAACAAAATACTTCTTGAAATTAGGAAATATTTGGTTTATCCCAAGTATCAACTGAGATTATTCCATAAGTCCTTTAGCCAAAGAGAACGCCGCGAGATATAGCAATTAAATGTGCCTCAAATTATAGCGCACGGTCTCTCGATCGGCTAGTAATAGCAGCCAGTTTTCTCTCAAAGTCACATCCTATTTCTGGGAAAAGAACATAATAGATGGTTTAGTTCTCTGTGCTCGGCAAATGACGGAATACCCAGTGTAAGAATGGTTTTTATCATAGATCCTGTCGATCAGAGCTGAACTAGGGCTGAACAAATACTTTATATTTCTCTGTCTTCCGATATGGAAGGGAATATGGCGTCTAGTCTCCCTTCCATATCGGCTAATTCTGATGAGCGTAAATAAAGTTATATGATCGGTTTGGTTCCTAACACTCCATTGTCTTCTTTACGCGAAACCGATATATATATATAAAATAAATCTTAGAGCGAGTTATAAACAGTAGCTGCAACACATCGTGACATATATTTGCCATTTAAATATGGCTAACCCCTAAGGGTGGATGCTACTGTAGTTTGTAGCCCCAGGAGGACACCTCCTCCAGCTGGCTTTAGACACACTTTCTGTGCCCTATCAGTGTTTGCAAAAGGAAGCCATCCTTCCCGTCTTCAACTTAATATAGTGTGTCTAAAGCCAGCTGGAGGAGGTGTCCTCATGGGGTTACAAACTACAGTAGCATCCACACTTAGGGCTTAGCCATATTTAAATGGCAAATATACGATATATATATATAAGATAGTATCCATTCCTAAAGCGGGTGGTATGTTGTGTTTTTGATCAAAACATTACAACTCACGTTGTTCTCTGATCACTTCGACACCTGACACTGTTCGAACAGCGTCGATTTGATGGAGGGGCGAGCACGTACATACATTTGGTCACTGTCCGAACGACTGTTAATTTTCGGGTTGAGGCGGTGGATCAATATAGCTTCCTTGATACAAACCGTGCTACTAGGACTCAAGAGAGTACTATAACATCATATTCTACCACGCTACACCATTTTCTACCACACTGCAAATTCTTCCACCACATTACACCACTTTCTATCATGCTATATTACACTACTAAACGACACTATACGACTTTCTACCAAACGACACTATACGACTTTCTACCAAACGATACTATACGACTTTTTACTTTCTACCAAACGACACTATACGACTTTCTACCAAACGACACTATACGACGTTTTACTTTCTACCAAACGACACTATACAACTTTTTACTACGCTGCATTACTTTCTATTGCACTCTATTACCTTAGATTCCTCTGCCATTACAGTATGTTGTTTTAGAAAGAGAACCACTGTGTCCTAAGGCAGTTACTACAAACGATATTATTTATATATCGATTCTATAAAACTATTTCCAACGATAGAAATGGATGAAAGGGTGCCGAACATCTCGGAAGTTTTTATTTGAAATTGGTTTTCTCCAAATCGGTTGTAGCAACAACACAGTCGACAACAACAGCCGCAATCAGAAGAAAACAACAGTAACATCGATAAAAGCATCGTGTGAGGTGAGTTTCTGTGGGATCGATTCATTCGTGAGAATTGACAACTAAATCTTCTCTTAAATCATACATAATCGTCATTGGAAAGACCAAAACCAAAAACCAAAAACAAAAGAGGACACTTTGGATAATGTGTGTAGTTGTAAATATTCTTTAAGAAATCACTGATTATCTGCCTTACTCGAACGCGGTCGACCTGTGATGGACACACCTCCTCCTCCTACTCCTCCCCATCCTCATCACCAAGGAGGAAGAGTGTGGGAGAGAGACTGAGACAAAAACAACAGTGAAGGGGGATCCCTCACTCTTCCTCCTTGACTCTCTCGTTGCTCACACGTGACCAGCGGCTACCGTTCTTTTCCCCTCCTGCTTTATAATAGATAAGACCTACTTTTGCCTATCTCTTGCTACAGCTCCTTTCTCCAGCGTTCACCACTTCACCGCGTTATGGCTTAACATCCTTCACTGTTTGTTTTTACTGTTTTGTTCTTACTGTCCTGCTTTTGTTGCCACTTTAATCCTCCGCAAAAAATCTCAAATTTTATTTAAATTGCTTTGCGGGAAGGATTGTTTTAACGGAGTCGCGTCTTGTCCTAACCTTCGAAACGCGGAGTAGATGAAACAGGGGACAACTGATGAAGGGATTGTTCTTTATGTTACCTGTCTTGTTTCTCTGTTTGTTTCTTTCGTTGTCCGAAAAAAAGTTCGTTTTCTATGTTTTTGTTGTTTTTTATGTTCTTGCTTTTCATTTTGTTCACGTTTATTATTTGACGTCCTGTACCCATATATGCATGTATATATACATATATATATATGTAGGTATGTACATATATATATAAATATATATATATATATACACACACACATATACATACATATATATACACACATATACATACATATATATAAAACATATACATACATATATATATCTTCGCCATGATAGATCGCTAGCCACTACTCATTCTTTGTTATCTCTCCTTGTTTCTTTCTGTGTTCCTTTCTGTGGAAGAGCGTAGACTCGAAACGTTAAAGACTATTTCACTTCCCGAGCGTTATACTAATACATCTGTTCGTTGTCTACACTACCTGTTTCCGTCTTTCTTTTGTGAATTCTCCCCCACCTATATATATATAACCCTCATTGTCGTAACCGACGGAGTGCTTCCATCCAGCCATATATATATATATATATATGGATGGATGGAAGCACTCCGTCGGTTACGACAATGAGGGTTCCGGTTGATCCGAATCAACGGAACAGCCTGCTCGTGAAATTAACGTGTAAGTGACTGAGCACTCCATAGACACGTGCACCCTTAACGTAGTTCTCGGGGATATTCAGCGTGACACAGAGAGTGACAAGGCCGGCCCCTTGAAATACAGGTACAACAGAAACAGGAAGTAAGAGTGAGAGAAAGTTGTGGTGAAAGAGTACAGCAGGGATCACCACCATCCCTTGCCGGAGCCTCGTGGAGCTTTTTAGGTGTTTTCGCTCAATAAACACTCACAATGCTCGGTCTGGGAATCGAAACCACGATCCTATGACCGCGAGTCCGCTGCCCTAACCACTGGGCCATTGCGCCTCCACAATATATATATATATATATATATACATACATTATATATACATACATTACATATATATATATATACATGTGTGCGAGCATAGGTATACACATACACACACACATATAAATACATATATACATACATATATTTATATATACAGTATATATATATATATATATCTGTGTGTGTGTATTAAAATCTAAGACTATGGCTGTTCCTTTTGGTGTCTTTGAAGCATCCTGATATCCCGTGCATGCGAAACATTGCAGTAAACAATCTTGTGTGACGTGTCTTTGAATTCGGGGTTGAGAATATCATTACAAACATATTTGTTTAACTTTTGCCAAATTCTCTTTCCCAACCGGACGGACTCTCCACCACGCCGCCCACCCATAAAATCTGTCACCTGTTTTCAAAACAGTTTCTCATCGCCATAGTATCAAACGAACTTCCATTCCAAACCGGACGTTGCTTTCCTTTTATATGCGCGTGTGTATGTGTGTGTGTTTGTATATATGCATGAGCATACATGTGTATGTGTATATTTATAAATGTATGTATATATATATATATGTATGTGGTGTGTGCGTGTGTGTGTACGTATACATAAATATGTTCGCCTCTGTCTTCCTTCCATCCACCGTAAACAGAAAAATCTTCAAAAGTATAATTGGTCGTTCGTTGAGACGGCCTTGCAGATTTAAATGCAAACTCCTCGCCATCATCATCATCATCATCATCATCATCATCATCATCATCATCATCATCATCATCGTCATCCACTATTTGCCTTCTCTCTCTCTCTTTCTCTATTTCTCCTCCCCCCTCTCTCTCTCTCTCTGTATATATATATATATATGTATCTTATATATGTATATATATATGTATATATATATGCATATATATATATATATATATATATATATATATATATGTATATATATGTATATAATATATGTTATATATATGTATATGTATATTATATGTATATATATGTAATATGTATATATATATGTATATATGTATATATGAATATAAATATATATATATAATATATATAATATTATTATATATATGTATGTATATATATGTATATATGTATGTATGTATATATATGTATATATATATATGTATGTATATATATATGTATTATATATATATATAGATATAATATATATATATATATATATATATATTATATATGTAAACGGCTGCGAGCGATGCGACTGACCAGGCTTAGACACAAAATAATGTTATTATCTGTGTCAACAGAGAGAAAAGAGGCAGTTATGCTTTCTTTATATCAATAAAGAGGCGGCGGCGGTGGGGGGGGGTTGTGTGGAAACCCGACAGAAAAGGCAGACGACAGTTTGGATGCTTCCATAGTTTGATATTGTTTGCAATATCGTTATTATTATTTATTATTTATTTTTTTTGGGGTCGATATTTTCTGTGTATTATCGTGGCTTCCGGTTAATTTGCGACGTAACGTCTGAATATCTTCTGTTGAATTAAGGGAGCCGGTTGGCTTCTTTCGGGATTAGTTTGTGTTGGATTATTCTTCGGTATTCTTCTGTCGTGGCCGTTAATACATATCAATACAACCGCTACCATCACCATCACCATTACCATGACTACCATACTACCACTTCACTTCCATCATCTTCACCATCATCATCATCATCGCCGCCACCGCCGTCGTCATCATCGTCATCATCAGCAGCATCAACAACGTCGTCATCAACCTCATGATGAAAATTATTGGCTCCTCCTCCTCCTCCTCCTCCTTCTTCTTCTTCTTCTTCTTCTTCTTCTTCTTCTTCTTCTTCTTCTTCTTCTTCTTCTTCTTCTTCTTCTTCTTCTTCTTCTTCTTCTTCTTCTTCTTCTCAGCATTGTCGTCGTCGTCATCATCATCATCATCATCATCATCATCATCATCGTCATCGTCATCGTCATCATCATCATCATCATCATCATCATCATCATCATTGTTGTTGATGGTTATGGAAAGACATTACTAATGGAAACTAACCAAAGAATCGGTCCCTTTGGTCTATTTGAAGAAAAGAAGAGTTTTTCTTTGGGGGGGCGGGGGCAGAAGCTGAGTGTGGCGAGATTATTAAACTTTGGAACCTTTGAGTAGCGAACCCTTTTATTTTGAGAGATATTTTTCTTCGTCTGAATTTCGAACATTTTGCGAACACAAAAATATTTTTGTTGCATTTTGGTGGAATCATTATACCCATGATAAACATACGCACAGGTTCTATTTCACATCTATATTTTTCATTAGTCTATTGGTTAGCCGTTTAAGCAATCACCTAATCAATTCTTTAACTAATCATTGAGTCAATCAATCAAT
>NW_021828788.1:5000-7710 GCF_006345805.1 Octopus sinensis
GCCGACCAAAGCCTTCTGAGTGGATTTGGTAGAGGGAAACTGAAAGAAGTCCGTCGTATATATATGTGTGTATGTGTGACTTCCCCCACCATCTCATGGCAATCGATGTTGGTATGTTTACGTCCTTGTAATAGAGTAAGTACCAGATTTATTGAAAAAAAAAAGACAAAAGTGCTGGGGTGGTTACATACGACTAAAAATTCTTCAAATCAATGCCGAAGTCTAATGGCTAAAACAAGTAAGAGACTTGCATATAATATATATATATTATATATATAATATATATATTATATATATATATATATATATATATATATATAATATATATATATATATATATATATATATATCTATAATATATAAAATGTGGCTGTGTGATAAGTAGCTTGCTTACCAACCACATGGTTCCAGGTTCAGTCCCACTGCGTGGCACCTTAAGCAACTGTCTTCTACTAGAGCCTCAGGCCGACCAAAGCCTCGTGGGTGGATTTGGTAGAGGGAAACTGAAAGAAGCTCGTTGTGTATATGTATATATATGTGTGTGTGTGTGTGTGTGTGGTAAAAATAAATATTTACGACAGAGGCTATACATTAAAACCGAGAGTGTACTTCTCTCGTGTATCTAACAGTATAGTTTGTTCTAACTGAACATATTTAGATCAAAACATATTCGGGGATAAATAATATATATGTACACGCACGTTCTCGTAATAGGCGCAGGAGTTGCTGTGTGGTAATTAGCTTGCTAACCAACCACATGGTTCCAGGTTCAGTCCCACTGCGTGGCATCTTGGGCAAGTGTCTTCTGCTATAGCCCCGGGCCGACCAATGCCTTTTGAGTGGATTTGGTAGACGGAAACTGAAAGAAGCCTGTCGTGTATATATATATATATATATATATATATAATATATATATTATATATATATAAAATATATATATATATATATATATATATATATATATAATATATATATATATATATATATATATATATATATATATATATATAATATATATATATAGACGTAGGAGTGGATGTGTGGTAAGTAGCTTGCTAACCAACCACATGGTTCCAGGTTCAGTCCCACTGCGTGGCATCTTGGGCAAGTGTCTCTGCTATAGCCCCGGGCCGACCAATGCCTTTTGAGTGGATTTGGTAGACGGAAACTGAAAGAAGCCTGTCGTATATATATATATATATTATATATATATATATAATATATATATAGACGTAGGAGTTGCTGTGTGGTAAGTAGCTTGCTACCAACCACATGGTTCCAGGTTCAGTCCCACTGCGTGGCATCTTGGTCAAGTGTCTTCTGCTATAGCCCCGGGCCGACCAATGCCTTTTGAGTGGATTTGGTAGACGGAAACTGAAAGAAGGCCTGTCGTTATATATATATATTATATTATATATATATATATATATATATATAGACGTAGGAGTGGCTGTGTGGTAAGTAGCTTGCTAACCAACCACATGGTTCCAGTTCAGTCCCACTGCGTGCATCTGGGCAGTGTCTTCTGCTATAGCCCCGGGCCGACCAATGCCTTGTGAGTGGAATTGGTAGACGGAAACTGAAAGAAGCCTGTCGTATATATATATATATATATGTATGTATGTGTGTGTGTGTGTGTTTGTCCTCCTAGCATAGCTTGACAACCGATGCTGGTGTGTTTACGTCCTCGTCACTTAGCGGTTCGGCAAAAAGAGACCGATAGAATAAGTACTGGGCTTCCAAAGAATAAGTCCCGGGGTCGATTTGCTAAGGCGGTGCTCCAGCATGGCCGCAGTCAAATGCCTGAAACAAGTAAAAGAGTAATGTTTTGTTCAGGTATAGCTTCCAATGCGACCGTACGTACGTGTTTGGGTTTGTGAGCGTCTGCATTTGCTCACAATCCTCTGTGGAGTGTAATTATGTGTCTGTGTGAGCGATATATAATATAATATACGTATAGTAGAACTACTACAGTCACAAGAGTTTAGGGTCTCTCGGCGATAACTAGCACAGACGGCCTCGCCAGCGACTGACTAATTTGACTGACTTGTGCTAATGTTAGCGTGTGTCTGTGTGTCCGTTATGGACGTTGCGCAGCAAGAAAATATATTCGCATTCTTATCTCCGTTTCTGTGTCTGTCTTTTTATCACTCTCTCTGTCTTTTGTCTATATCCATCTATCTATCTATCTATCTATCTATCTATCTTTATATTTCTATCTATCTATCAATCTATCTACTATCAATCTATCTATCTATCTATCTATCTATCTTCTATCTATCTATCTATCTATCTATCTATCTATCTTTATATTTCTATCTATCTATCTATCTTTATATTTCTATCTATCTTTATATTTCTATCTATCTATCCATCTATCTATCTATCTGTCTGTCTGTCTGTCTGTCTATCTGTCTATCTATCTATCTATCGCTCTATCTATCTATCTATCTATCTATCTATCTATCTATCTATCTATCTATCTATCTATCTATCTATCTATCTATCTATCTATATATCTATCTAGAGAGGAAGGTTTTGTCCAACGAATGTTTTAATAAAAAGCAGGTAAAAGTGGCAAAAATGGTCAGTATGAAAGACGACACTATTTTAAGCATAAATCTGTAACCAAAAGAGACAACGAGAAGTAAGGCGACTTACTCAAGTGTTCTTTTTCGAATTGTCTGAGGTGACCTTGGTCTTTTTTGTA
>NW_021828791.1:5000-7324 GCF_006345805.1 Octopus sinensis
ATATATATATATATATGTGTGTGTGTGTGTGTGTGTGTGTGTGTGTGTGTGTGTGTATGTTTGTGTGTCTATGTTTGTTCCCCTAGCATCGCTTGACAACCGATGCTGGTGTGTTTACGTCCCCGTCACTTAGCCGTTCGGCAAAAGAGACCGATAGAATAAGTACTGGGCTTACAAAAGAATAAGACCCGGGTCGAGTTGCTCGATTAAAGGCGGTGCTCCAGCATGGCCGCAGTCAAATGACTGAAACAAGTATTAGAGTAAAAGAGTAAAAGAGATGCTGGTGCAGTTATTACTGAAGATAAATAGGGTATGTGGAGTCGGTGCAGTAAATGTTTCACATTTATGGGTGCACAAATTAATTTTGCATATTAAACCGTTGCAGATATATATAAGGGGTGGTGGTGGTGCAGTTAGCGTTTAGTTAATGCTAACCCTTTGCCTCTTTTACTTGTTTCGGTCATTTGACTGCGGCCATGCTGGAGCACCGCCTTTAATCGAGAGCAAATCGACCCCCAGGACTTATTCTTTGTAAGCCTAGTACTTATTTCTATCGGTTTCTTTTTGCCGAACCACTAGATTACGGGGACGTAAACACACCAACATTGGTTGTCAAGCGATGTTGGGGGGACAAACACAGACACACAAACGTATACACGTAGACATACTTACATACATACATACATATATATATATATATATATATATATATATATATATATATATATATATATATAACGGGAAGGTTTACGAAAATAAACAAAAGACGAAGGCAGGTGGATTACAAAACAAACAAATGTATTAGTATGGCGCTCAGGAATAGAAATAGAACATGTCTTTTACATTTCGAGCCTACGCTCTTCGACAGAAAGATACACAGAAAAGAAACATGGAGAGAAAAAATGCGTGTAGGAGCTAACGGTCTATCATTATATATATATATATATATATATACATATATACGACGGGCTTCTTTCAGTTTCCGTCTACCAAATCCACTCACAAGGCTTTGGTCGGCCCGAAGCTATAGTAAAACACCAAATCTGCTTCTGTTATGAAAACTTATCACAGGTGTTTCAGCCTTGACCACTTCAATATATTATACATTGAAAGCAAACACCATGAAATATATGCAGCCGCATCTCTTAATATTTCTAGATGGAAGATTACCACCAAAAATGTATTTCTTTCAAGAAGATGTCATTTAAATAAAACCTTTGAGCATCTTTACTGCAATCAACAACAATGATATTACTCAAATTTAAAATAGGGTTTCCCCAATTTGATATGATGTTTTCCAGTTTGATATAATGTTTTTCGCAATTTAAGACGTTTTCCCAATTTAAGAGAATGTTTTTCCCAATTTTAAGAGAATGTTTTTCCCAATTTAATACAATATTTGCCCAATTTAAGGCAATGTTTCTTCAATTTAAAATAATGTTTCCCCTAGTTAATATAATGTTTCCCTAATTTAACATAATATTTTCACAATTCAATACAATGTTTTTCCAATTTAAGACAATATTTTCCCAACTGAATAGAATATTTCCCCAATTTAAGATGTTTCCCTGTTCAATGTAATCTTTCCCTAATTCAATATAATATTTTTCAAAATTGTGACAATGTTTCCCCAATTCAAAATAATGTTTCCCCAATTTAATATAATGAATTTCCAATTTAAGATAATGTTACCGTAATTTAATAAAATGTTTTCCCATTTCGAAATAATGATTTCTTAATTTGATATGTTTCCCCAAATTAATACAATGTTAACCCAATTAAATTAGAATATTTCTCCAATGTCGTATAAGATTTCCCCGATTTGAAAAGGATGTTTCCGCCACTTAAAATGATGATGCATCAATTTATTATAATGTGTTCACAATTTACAAAATCCAGTTAATTAATAATAAACGAAGATGGTTAATGGGCTAACGAACAACAACCATAACCATAGCATTGATATAAGCTATAACAAAACATAGTCAACGGATGACTATAAAACAACTAAAGACTGCAAAATAAATTCAATTTTGTAAAAAAAACTTATAAAATAAAGACATGGGAGACCACAAAATTCGGTTTTGACCCTTTTATGCCCAGCCTTTCTGGCATTCATACGTCTCTTGTTTTTCAATAAAAACAACTGCAATGACTCGACCACACCACCGCAATCACTATCACCACACCACCATCACCACTGTACCACCGTACCACCACCACCACCACCATCATCATCACCACCACCAACGCCACCACCACTACCATCATTATCGTCACCATCACCGGCATCATCATCATCATCAACATCATCATCATTACAC
>NW_021828792.1:0-7653 GCF_006345805.1 Octopus sinensis
ATTAATATACATTGACCCCAGTGCCCAGCTGGTAGTTATCTTATCGAATCCAAACGAATGGAAGGCAAAGTCGACCTCGGCTTTCTACTATAAGCTCAAGACCGGAATTTTCGAGGCGGTGGATGGGGCAGTCGTTTACATCACCTCCAGTACTCGATTGGTGCGATATATATTTCTTTATTGCCCACAAGGGGCTAGACATAGAGGGGACAAACAAGGACAGACAAAGGGATTAAGTCGATTACATCGACCCCAGTGCGTGACTGGTACTTTATTTATCGATCCCGAAAGGATGAAAGGCAAAGTCGACCTCGGCGGAATTTGAACTCGGAACGTAACGACAGACGAAATACGGCTACGCATTTCGCCCGGCGTGCTAACGTTTCTGCCAGCGATATACATGAGGTCCGACACCAGTGCAGAATCACCTCCCTCCGACAAGTCATCCTAACGAGACGTCTGCGTTGGCTGGGTCATGACCTCCGTCGTCGACCAGGAGAATTCATCTACGAAGCAATTGCCCCAGCTCCCCTCCAGGGTTGGCGAAAGCTATGTGGTGGACAATATGGCGGCGAGCTGGCAGAAACGTTAGCACGCCGGGCGAAATGCGTAGCCGTATTTCGTCTGTCGTTACGTTCCGAGTTCAAATTCCGCCGAGGTCGACTTTGCCTTTCATCCTTCCGGGGTCGATAAATTAAGTACCAGTTAGGCACTGGGGTTGATGTAATCGACTTAATCCCTTTGTCTGTCCTTGTTTGTCCCCTCTGTTTAGCCCTCTTGTGGGTTGTAAAGAAATATATGTGGTGGACAACGAAAAACCTGGCTGATGACAGTCAAGTCTGATCTGGAAACCCAACCTAGGCCCCCAAATTATCTACGGCGTTCGCCGCTGGAATAAGGAGTGGTTGGAGGTCACGCGGTCGTTAAGCCTCAAATCGCCAGGCCTGGTCGGCGGCGTTTGTGAGAGATGCAGCATTGAGGATGAATGAAGCCAGCTCGAGTGGCTGTGTGGTAAGTAGCTTGTCTACCAACCACATGGTTCCGGGTTCAGTCCTACTGCGTGGCACTTTGGGCAAGTGTCTTCTACTATAGCCTCGGGCCGACCAAAGCATTGTGAGTGGATTTGGTAGACGGAAACTGAAAGAAGCCCGTCGTATATATGTATATATATGTGTGTGTATATGTTTGTGTGTCTGTGTTTGTCCCCCTAGCATTGCTTGACAACCATGCTGGTGTGTTTATGTCCCCGTTACTTAGCGGTTCGGCAAAAGAGACCGATAGAATAAGTACTGGGCTTACAAAAGAATAAGTCCCGGGGTCGAGTTGCTCGATTAAAGGCGGTGCTCCAGCATGGCCGCAGTCAAATGACGGAAACAAGTAAAAGAGTAACCCACCCCGGGTGAATGCAGTAAGGAGAAGAAGAAGAAGTACTTGATTGGTCCGAGAGGACGAAAGATAAAGACGTCCTCTGAGCGCAATATGCTAGCACCCACTCCCTTTACTGTTATGTTTCCATGCAGAAGACGTCCCTGTTGTTAAAAAACAAAAAAAAAACGGGAAACCGAAACGAAAAATATCCAGTGTTGTCATTCGATAAATAGAAATCGATAAAGAAAGGTTTACACACTGAATGAAGTACTGTAAGGTCGACATGATCTGGAAGATGTTACCCCAGCATGGCCGCAGTCCAATGTGTGAATTTTGTAAATATATTGTGTCTATTTTCTATATTTTAATTACTCTCTCTGTCTGTCTGCCTCTCTCTCTCTCTCTCTCTCTCTCTCTCTATCTATCTATCTATCTTTCTTTGTGCCAGCTCCTCCGCCTCTCCCTCCTGTACACCTCCGCCTTTGTTTTGTCTCTATGTTTGGCTGCGCGCGCGCGCGCGTGTGTGTGTGTGTGTCCGTGTGTGTGTCCTAACGTCTTTCTCTTATATTTACTTAATATCTTCACCCTTTCTTTCTCTTTTCCACCTTCCTCCGCCTCCTTAGCTCCTTGCCCAAAGCTGGAGGTGGACAAGGCATTGAGAGAGAGAGAGAGAAAGAGCTAGAATGAGTGAGAGAGGGAGAGCCTGATAGACAGATACGCAGTAAAGGAGAGAGACAGGGAGGGAGATAAAGAGTAAGACAGAGGGGACGAGGCATTGAGTAGAATGAACGTTAGATAGATAGATAGACAGATAGATAATTAAAGAGTTGTATAAATAAAGAGGCGAGGAGAAAGAGTAAATGTTTAGCGGAGAGAGAAAGAGATAGGTAAATAGATACAGAGTGAGGGAACTAAAAAGAAAGAGTGTATTGTTATTGAGAGAGGGAGTAACCGACCCTGTATGTGAAACACAGCAGGGAGAAGGAGTAAAGGTATAAACGAAAGAAAGCGAGAGAAGAGAGTGAGAAACGATAGATTAAGAGTCAAGAGACTAGAAAAAAGGGTGAGAGGAAACTTGTATAGATATAGAGAGAGGGAGTGTAAGCAACACTCCTCCTCATACTCTCTCTTTTATCTTGGTCTTTGCTTCTCCTCCCTCTTTCCAGCTTTAAATAAAACGAGCGAGTCTCGTTCTTTGTTTCTCGTCTCCCTCCTCCCTCTCCTCCTTCTCTCTTAGCTTCTTGTTTAAAGCAAACAAGCCACACCACTCCCCTTCCTTCTCTACTCGTCACCCTGTGTTTCTCTTTCTCCCTTTCCTTCTCTACTCGTCACCCTGTGTTTCTCTTTTTCTCTTTCCTTCTCTACTCGTCACTCTGTGTTTCTCTTTCTCCCCTTCCTTCCTCTCACCACCACCACTACCACCGCTGCTATTGCTCTCGACATTGTTTTTGTTTGATTATTTGACGGACGTCTGACGACAGCTTATGACGCTACATTAGCTCCGCCCACTGCTTGCCGGTATGATTGACAGAAGGAGCTCGACCAATCGAAACGCCGTTTAGGTCCACAGTGTTGCCCCGAGTGAAGTTAGGCCAACCAACTAATCAGCCAACCGTCTCTCAGCAACTTTACGAGCAGCAAGCCAGAAACAAGAGAGAGAGAGAGAGGTGGAGTGTAAAAGATATATAAATATAGAGAGAGGGTGAGTGAGTGAGAGAGGGAGTAAAAGATAAATTAAAAACAGTGAGAGAGAGAGGGTGTATCCGAGTCGCAATGGTTTTTAGTATAAAGTAAAGAAAGACGGGACAGATGAAATAGATAGATAGAAATAAAGAGGGAGAAAGAGAGAGAGAGATTGGGTATGAGGAGAGTGAACGTGGAAAGAGGCGCCCAAATAGCTTGTTAAACTCGTTGAGCGCTGTTTCTGGCCCGTTGCTTCCCCCGATCACCTCACGGGGGCTTAACGAGGAAGGGAAAAAAAAAAACAACAAAAACAAAAACAAAAAAAAAAAAAGAAACCCTTTATTTATATAATATATAAAAAAATTATATATATAAAGTAGTTTTTTTTTTCTTTTATTCTGATCGGGCAACGGCCAGGTTAGAGACAGTTTATAATTATAATTATAATCTTTCTGTTCATTATTAATTAATATTACTATTATTTATTAACCATCTTTAATTATAAGCCCTAAACACACACACACACTCAAAATGGTTTAAATATATATACATATATATATTTGTTAAGATCGCCTTCTTCCTCAAGTGTTTGGATTATTATAATTTATATTACATTGCGCTTTACAGCACGTTATACATACGTGTCTGCGCGTGTCGCTATATATATATATATATGTATATATAGGGGATATTTTCGAAGATCAAAACCTCTATCCCCGTTCTTTGTTACCTTTCAAGGTCCCACACATATTTACATACATACATACATAATACTTCTATTCACACTCACACATACCCGAATATATACACACAATTTTTTTATTGATCTGTAAACCAAAAAAAAAAAGAAAAAAGGCAAGAGAGAAAAAAAATAAGGAATCTTCTGCCCCTTTTTTTGTTTGTTTGCATTTTTTTTTTTTTTTTTTGGCGTTAGGGTGTACCCCTACCCTCGGTTGGCGGTGTCTCGTCTTATCATCCTGTGTCGATTTGCGCTTAGCGTTTAATTCTTGTATGACGGATCTTTAATTCTGCAAAACAACCCCACAGAAAATTAAAAGGGATTACACACACACACACACATATATATACACAAAAGCAGTCGCTCATATATATATATATATATATATATATATATATATATATAGCCTGCTACACGTCAAGAAAATTTTACAAATCTCTTTTGAAAGAAAATAAAAAAAAAAAAAAAAGGAGGAAAACATGAACCAACCGCTATCAGCATGGAGCTTACCACTACTACTACGACTATTGCTACTACTAGTATTAAGTATTTCTAGTACTTAGCAATTTGTACTATTATTATTTCTACAAACTACTTTCGTCTTCGTCTTTTTTTAATATTTACCAATTTCAGGTAAGAATTTTGTCTTTTTTTATTTTACTTTGTTTTGTAGCAATACTTTTATTGTATGTTTTTGTTTTGTTTTGTTTGTGTTTGTTTTTTGTTATATACAATAGAAATTTGGGGGGGGGGGTTGTTTTTCTGTAATGTTTGGTCTTGTTTCGTTTGTTTCCACCCCACCCATCCACCCGGTTATTTTAGGTGGAACGTGGTGATGTGTGTGTGTGTGTGTTATGTATGTTATCTGTGTATACGTTTATAATTACCTTCCTGCCTATCTTTCTATCCATCCGTCTAATGTTTGTATGTATCTATCTATCTATCTATCTACATCTAGCTGTCTACCTATCTCTATCTATCGGTTTGTCTATCTTTCAATCTATTTGTCTGTCTATCTACCAATCTATTTGTCAATGTCTGTCTGTCAGTCTCTACCTATTTATCTATCTATCTACCTATTTATCTGTCTACCTACTTATCTATCTGTCTACCCATTTATCTACCCATCTAGCTAGCTAGCTATCTATTTATCTATATGTTTATATCTATTTGTCAATCTGTATCTATGTTTATCTATCTATATCTATCCACCAATATCTATGTATCTGTCTGTCTATCAATTAATGTATGTGTATGTGTCTCTTATGTAGGTAGATAGATAAATCAGCTGGACTCTATTTTGATAAAACACGTTGCTACTCTCTCGTCCAAATACTTTTGTCTTTTCTATTCTAAATAAACAAATTATCAAAGAAATGATAACACAGCCCTCATCAACATTTCTTTCTCCCACACATGTAAATTTATATTTACAACTTACACACGGCCACCTTTTATACAAGTTTCATGTAGATATGTTTTTTTTTTTTTTTGAGTTTTTTTGCCTTGATTGCATTCTTGTTTTATCATAATTTCCTCGTCTTTCGTTCTCTATCTACCCTACACTATTGTGTCCTGAAGAAGAACGATATCCGAAACGTCAAAATCAACTCTACCTTTCTTTGAGCGGTCACAACTTCATCCTAGCTTTTTAAATATTTTTTGCTGTTGTTTTCGCTACGCTTTCCTCCCTCCTCACACACACACACACGTGTGTGTATATGTGAGAATATACATACACACACTTACATACACGTTCGTTATAGCTATTCTGGAGCATCGTTTATACATTGGCATATATCTCTTATTATAATATATATATATATATATGAGTATTGTAGTTCGCTTGAAGCATTGTGTATTGTTTGTAAAGTATAAAAAATTTCGAATGGTACAACAACGCACTATAACAGAGACAATGGGCTGTGTATACATGTTGTAATTTAGTCATCCATAGTATGATGATATTTCGGAATAACATTCCTTCTTCAGATATTCTTAGATGGAGTCACTGCTATATATATATAGTTCCTTGGGTTTGTGTCTATGTTTTCGTTTCTCGTTGTGTTCGACGTTTTTTTTTTTGGTGTCCTGTACTCATATATGCGTGTATATATACATGTAGAGGTAGGTACGTACATAGATGTATATATATATATGCATATGTTTTATTTATTAATAATATATATATATATATATATATATATATATATATATACAATATATATACACAAACACACAACTCTCTCTCTCTCGTTCATTATGGCAATTCTGAAATATCGTTTATATATATATACGCGCGCACACACACATGACTATATATGTACGCAACTTATCTACATACATCGGCTATCTATCTGTATGTGTGTGTATACATGTATGTGATCTGTTAGAACAGTGAAACTCGAAGCAGACAAAGCTATAAATACTAACGAGCTGTAAACACTGTTTGAGTAGGAAAAAGTCGAAGGGAGGGCTGTCGGTAGGATTCGAACGAACGGAACTGGTCGAGCCAAGATCTTCAGCGAATCGTCTTTGGTGTGACTCTTACAGATCCATAAATTCGCAGTCGTTTCAGTAGCTTCCTGTCTGGTCATGGGGGGGCCATACCATTTAAGCTTGTATGTCCGTACGTACTGCGGTTACATGCATGCCGTCCGTGTACGGGATGCAGTCAGGACACGTACTCTCCTCCCCTTACATTGTCCGGCGTGGGTCTTTTTGCGTGTCCGATGGTGAACACAGCCCTACTGCATATTAAATAATGGGCACGCATTTAATTGCTTTGTGGTGCAAGTCTTGGAGTCTGATCTGTTGGAACTTTCTCTCTCTCTCTCACCAACTTATATACACATCCAAATACTAAAATATAGATTATTGGAAATAAACACAAGGCTAAAAATAATTGTACAATACATACAAACATACATACATACGTACTTGTATATATATGAGCAGAGAAATAGTAACTTATATATCTTCCCTCCCCTAAACACTCTTATCTATCTATCTGTGTGTGTGTCCGTGTGTCCATATATAAAGGCAGAGAAATAGCAACTTTTATACATATTTGTGTTTGTGTAATATATATATATATATATGTTTCAGCGGTGGTGCCCCAGCATGGCCGCGGCCTTCTGGCTAAAACATTTTAAATTATTTATATATATATATATATATATATATATATACACACGCACTTAGGCATAATATATATGTATATTTATATATTTGTGTGTGTGTATATATGTTTGATATTGAAACGTAAAATTGGTCATTGCATCATACATACATTCACACGCATACATTGTATTTGTTCATGTATGTATGTGTACATATACGCACACAGGTGTGTATATAAATAAAATGCGCGCAGTTGGACATACAGAGACATTATATAAACACTATATTAAATAGTCAATTGGGACTCTATACACACACGCATAAATATATTTACATACACATATAATGTATGTATATACATCTATATATATACATATAAATGTGTATGCATAAGTATATATACTCGCACTAGTATGTGTATATATATATATATATATATATATACAACACACGCACACGTTATGTATTTATATATAAATACATGCATATATGCCCATGCCCTCTCTTCCCCTATATATATATATATATATATATATACACACACACATGCCCCCTCTCTCCCTATATATATTTATATAAATGTTCTCTTGAGAACATTTCTTAGTGGTGAGACCGTAGCGGATCTATTTCTAGCGTAAGGGTGTCCACATAGTGGTTTCCCTCTAATATATAATATATATATATATATTGTATATATATATATATATATACACACACATACACGTTATATATGTATATGT
>NW_021828793.1:0-5000 GCF_006345805.1 Octopus sinensis
TTAGGCAAATCAAACAATGAAAAACATAAGCCAATACATAAAATAATTAATTTATATTATTTAAATATATATCAAATTATTCAAGTTTAATAAAAGATAATGAGTAAAACACTACCTCGTTTCATGTGCTGTCAATTCGTAATAATTCGAGTTATGGTTAAGTCAATCTTCAGGTAATTGAAATATTTATCTTAGCGAGTTTACAATATACGCATCTGTATAATCTGTTGACAGGGAGAACACAAACATGGTTTAAACAGTAAGCTTGTCAGGAAAGAAACGTGCCTTTAAGCAGTACAAAAACAACAAAAAATGGAAGGTGCAGTTATGTACAGGTTGACGGAAGAAAAGCAGGACAAAACGATGCATGTAAATGAGTTAGCTGGCGGTAAATCTAGATGGAAAAGCATGCTGATTTTTTTGAGCAAACTGCACGTGCATTTTTCTCGCATACGCGTTGTGTCGATCGCAACAGCTGATGAACTTGCGCGTACAAATGCACGTTCCCACGACTCTATCGATCGCATTCTCACCTGCAATCGATTTTTGCAATTTTTTTCAAGACTTATACACGCCCTGATACCGTCGGTATCTACGTCTCAAATTTGAGCGCAATCGGATGGAGGATGCCCGAGATCCTAGAAGACACTCACACACACACAGACAGTTATTTTGAGTCTAATTTCAAGACTGCATGGTCATAAATGTTTCAGATGGTCCATGTCACCCTGTGAGAGGTGCCAAAATTGGTGGTTAGAGTGTTGCACTCATGATTGCGAGATCGTGATTTTGATTCCAAGACCAGGCGTTGCATTGTGTTCTTGAGCAAAGCACTTGATTTCACGTTGTTTTGCGATAATTTCGTAACCTGGCATGTGGAGTACATGGTGCACCTGTACAGGTAATGTTGATTTGATGGAGAGTGGGAGCTTAAGTGAACACAAACACTTGATCAGTTTGAACAAATTGTTTGCGTGGTCTAACCACGGGAGAGGCCACTACAACACACACACACACCACACACCACACACTCGCACATATATATATATATATATATATATATATATATATATATATATATAATTTCTTTACTGCCCACAAGGGACTGAACATAGTGGGACAAACAAGGACAGACAAAGGGGTTAAGTCGATTAAATCGACCCCAATGCGAAACTGGTACTTAATTTATCGACCCCGAAAGAATGAAAGGCAAAGTTAATCCAAACATGAAAACACAAAGAGAAAACACAACAACACGAGGACGTGGAACAAGTATAGTGTTATTGGTCGCTCAGGAAAGGAAAGAAAGAAGGACGATTTAACGTTTCGAGCGGAGCTCTTCGTAAGAAACATAGGAAAAGGAAAGATCCAAGGAAGGGAAGACAGAGGGAAAAAAATCGCCAACGGTACACTCCCCACACACACACACACACACACACACACACACACACACACACACACACACCACACACACATATATATATATATATATATATATATATATATATCTGTGTATGTATGTATATATATATATATATATATATTGCTTAATGAATAACTGGTCAACAAATTTTTTGTTGCATTGATATCAACACTTTGATAACCAAGTCTGAGTGCATAGATTTCAGATCTGAAACTGGTTATTTAACTAAATGCATTAATTGTTTGACAATCACGGTATTCCATAATCTCAAAATTTCGTCTTCATCGCATTGACGTCATAGTCTACCAAGAGATATCTGTGATTAAACTCTCTTTGTATTAACTGGGTAATAAAATAGATTATGCAAGATAGTATAAATTTATTCAAGAACACAATGTGAAACGTTTTCCCTAATAAGCAAAGGTTGTAGTTTATATAAAACTAATTTATAAATAAGACATTAGTTACTATGAGAAGGCAAAGCTCGATTGCAGTCTATTCATGCAGGAATTTGCGGTTGAAGCTTTTGTGCCTGTGGACTGTCTCGGAGCAATCTCGCTTAATGATCCAATAGTAGTCTGCCATATTATGTTTGTCTCATCTTCCTTGGTAACGCTCTTCCATGGCCTTGAGGTCCTATTGGAACCGCTCGCTTTGTTCGTCAATTACTGTTCCTAGGTTCTCAGGAAATCTATCAAGAAAACTGTGCATGAAATGGAATTTGACACTAATGTTACATCCAAGATTACGAAAAGCTGACAACATATTAGCTACGATAGTTTCATAGTTGTCAGACGTTTTATTACCGAGAAAGTTTTCTATTCCCGCCATAAGTGAAAGCCATGTCATTCATCGTTCTGACAAATTCTTGAACACGTACAAGTGTACGAATCTGCGCTCCGTCAAACACACCCGCCTTGATCATCTCGAAGGACAAAGCAGAGAGAGTAGAGACTATGTGTTGGAAGCAATCCTCATCAGAATTTAATGCTTTGCCAAACTGTTTCATCAAACCCAGCTTGATGTGGAACGGAGGTAATTAATTAATTTGACCACAAATGTCTAGAATGCAAAACCTAAATTTGCATGAAAACTTGAGCATGTCGAACATAACTGTTTTCAGATTTGAATTTAGCAGGTTAAAAACAGTAAGAATTAGTAAAAGAAAAATCTTATGCAACTGAGATTTCGCAAAACTTTGTTGTCCTGTGTAATGCGGTTTTTGTATACTTCTTTTTTTTTCAAAATTAAGTTTAACAAAGTTATTTTTTAATCTAATATATATTCTCTTTCATTTTCTACAATGCTCTTCCATCTATCTGATAGACATGCAAGGCCCTTCTTCCAAAAATCACTTGTCTGTGACGAAAAATACTCCTCCAGTACTCTTCTGACCTCGTCTACAGAATTCATATTTTTTCCGTCCAAATGATTTTGAAGACTGCGGAATGAATGATAATCAGATGGGGCAATGTCCGGCGAATATGGTGGTGGGCATCGTTTCCCATTCAAACTGCTCCAGCTTTTGGAATGTCGTCTTCGCTGTATGTGTCCGAGCATTATCCTGATGGAAGAACCCCTTTCATCTTGAAACCAAAGATGGTCATTTTACCGCCAGCGCTGACTAAAGCCGCTCAAGCTGCTCGCAGTAGATCACCTTTTTTATCGTTTGGGTTGGGTTTAAAAGTCCAAATTGAACTAAACCTTTCACATCCCATCAAATACATAAGAATATTTTACGTGGGTGAAAACCTTCTTTAGCCTGGGCAGCCGGTGTTTCTCCTTTCCCTAACCACTCAAAAAGGTGATTAAATTCATTAAAATGACAGATCTCTCGGATCAAATTGTTGGTGCTCGTATAGCAGGCGCTAGCGTAACGAAAACAGCCAAACTGTTTGGTGTATCAAGAAATACTGTCTCGAAAGTAATGACAGCCTTTGAGAAAGAGGGAATAACCTTGTCATCGAAAGAAAACTCCGGAAGAAAACCAGTACTTTCAGATAGGGACCGTCGCACTCTTATGCGAATTGTTAGAAAGGATCACAAAAGTACGCTCCCGAAATTACTGCAGAACTTAATGACCCACTCGAGAACTCAGTTTCCATAAAAACTGTTCGCCGAGAGCAGCACAAAGTCGGAATTCACAGGAGGGCTGCAATCAGAAAACCACTACTTTCGAAAAACAAACGTCGCAAAGCATTTAGAGTGGAGTAAAAACCTACAGAATTGGTCCCTAGAGCAGTGGAAGAATGTTATTTTCTCAGACAAGTCATCCTTTACTCTTATTTCCAACTACCAGCCGAGTATGCGTGTGGAGACAGCCAAAAGAAGCATTGGACCCAGACTGCCGTCTTCCAACTGTTAAACATGGAGGAAGATCTGTGATCATCTGGTGGGGAGCGATATCTTAGAAATCCACCGGCCCAGTGGTTTCCCTTCATGGCAGAATTTATAGTAAAAACTGTTTAAGCATTTTATCTGTTCAAATTCTTCTTATGGCTGCAGAACTGTTTCCGGGAGAAAACGCAATCTTTCAGGATGATAATGCACCAATTCACACTGCTAAATTTGTTACTGAATGGAATGAGAAACATTCTAGTGAAGTTGAACATCTTATCTGGCCATCACAGTCCCCACATCTCAATATTATTTAGAAAAACAAGTAAAGAATCGATATACTCCACCATTATCAATACAAGAACTGGAGACTGTTTTAGCTGAAGAATGGAGAAAAATTCTTTTGGAATCAATTCAAACTTTGTACGAGTAAATAGCTCGTAGAATTCAAGATATAATTACTGCCAAAGGCAGTCCTGCCCCATATTAATATAAATGTGTTTCAAATTTTAAGGTGTTTCCATTATTTTGTCCAACCCCTGTATATATAGGCGCAGGAGTGGCTGTGTGCTAAGAACCTTGCTTCGTAACCACATGGTTCCGGCTTCATCTCCTCTGCGTGGCAACATCGGCAAGTGTCTTCTACTATAGCCTCGGGCCTACCAAAGCCTTGTGAGTGAATTCGGCAGACAGAAACTGAAAGAAGCGCGTCGGATACGTATATGTATGTGCATGTGTCTGTTTGTCCGCCCACCATCGCTTGACAACCGATGTTGGTGTGTTTACGTTCCCGTAATTTCGCGGTTCGACAAAAGGGACCGATAGAATAATTACTAGGCCTAGAAAGAATAATTACTGGGGCCGATTTGTTCGGACTAAAGGCGGTGCTCAGCATGGCCGCAGTGAAATGACTTGAATAAGCAAAAGAATATATAATATATATAATATATATATATATATATATATATATATATATGTATGTATTATATATATTCTTTTATTGTTTACTGGATAGACAGTGTAAGCAATGGAATGCCATATGTGTTTCAGTAAGACTACCACACATGGCTCATGTAACACAGGAACGGATGAGTGAAAATTTTCATAGTCACATAACCCCTAACATTTAGCCTCGTAATTCCCCAGATCACAAATCCATTGGACTATTTACATGTGGAGCGTTGTTGAGAAAGAGGTCAAGGAAAGTGCCCGTATCACCAAATATTCTTTGAAAGCTATC
>NW_021828794.1:0-7690 GCF_006345805.1 Octopus sinensis
GACCAAAAGACCGCTTATTGCAAGCAAAAAAATATTGAAAAAAGAACGCTTTTAACTTCGTGGTTCGGCAAAATATCTGAACGTTCCAAGAAGGGGACAAAGGAGAGGAATAAATTCTTGGAGAGTTCCGAGGAGGTATGAATGAATTCCTGGAAAGTTCCGAGGAGGGGAATAAATTCCTGGAAAGTTCAGTGGAGGGGAATGAATTCCTGGAAAGTTCCGAAGAGGGGAATGAATTACTTCCTGGAAAGTTTCGAGGAGGGGAAATTACTTCCTGAAAAGTTCGAAGAATGGGGATGACTTCCTGAAAAGTTCCTATGAGGGGAGTAGTTATTTCCTGGAAAGTTCCGTGGATGAGTAAATGGAGGAATTACTTGTTGGAAAAATCCGGCGAAAGGGGGAATTACTTCTTGGAAAGTTCCAAGGAGGGGGGTAACATCCTGGAAATTTCCGAGGACTGGGAGGAGGGGGAGGAATTACTTCCTGGAAAACTCCGATGATGGGGAGGAATTACTTCCTGGAAAGTTCCGGGGATGGGGATAGCTTCCTGGAAAGTTCCGACCCGTGGAGGAATTATTTCCTGGAAAATTCCGAGGAGGAGGAAGTAGAGGAATTATTTCCCGGAAAGTTCAGAGGAGGGTAGGAATTACTTTCTGGAAAATTCCGAGGAGGGGGAGTTACTTCCTGGAAAGTTCCGAGGGTCGGTAGGAGTTAATTCCTGGAAAGTTCCGAGGAGTGAGAGAAATCACTTCCTGATAAGTTCTGATGAGGGGAGGAATTAC
Organism: Octopus sinensis; assembly: GCF_006345805.1. Taxonomy (NCBI): domain Eukaryota; kingdom Metazoa; phylum Mollusca; class Cephalopoda; order Octopoda; family Octopodidae; genus Octopus; species Octopus sinensis. The sequence goes on from NW_021828794.1 coordinate 783, forward strand.
TTCCTGGAAAGCTCCATAGTGTGGCAGGAAGAGGAGGAATTACTTCCTGGAATGTTCCGAGGAGGTTGAGGAAACACTTTCTGGAAATTTTCGAGGAGAGGAGGAATTACTTCCTGGAAAGTTCCGATGAGGAGAAGGAATCACTGCTACCATCTACAAGTCACTTTCAGGGCACTTGATCATTTAACATTCTTCTACTACTACCAGGGCACTCCCGCATTCTTCTTCTCCTCCGCCTCCTCCTCCTCCTCCTTCTTCTTCTTCTTCCCTGCCAAGAATTGACAACGACCTCGAATCCACAAGAGTAAACAAGAGAGACAGAGACAGGCAGAAACAAGGCAAATGTTCATTGTATTTGAATACTATGCAAATATTCTTTTAAAAAATTTTTCTTTTAATTTTTCCAAAATTTTATTTTCCAAACTTTCAGTTGAAAAAGTCTCAATGACTGAAACTGGTACTGAAACATTTGTATGAAATTATTCAACCTTCTACACACACACACACACCCACACACATATATATATATATATATATATATATATATATATATATATATATATATATATATATATATATATATATATGTGTGTGTGTGTGTGTGTGTGTATGTATATATATATGACTCTCCCCAGACACAACAGTATATATATATATATATATATGCATGTATGTATACTGTTGTTTCTGATGGAGTCATTTACTTTTTGTTCCTTCTAATTTAACATATTCACCGGTAAAATTTCCACTTATTCCTTATTTTTATAAAAATAAGGAATAAGTGGAAAATTTAAATTGTGTTAAATTATAAGGCACAAAAAGAAAATGACTCTCCACAGACACAACAGACACACGAACTCACATAAAGAATCTTGCAAACCAAATCCCAAAACGAAATATATATATATATATATATATATATATATGTATATGACACAGCACCAGTAGTCGCATATTCGGAGAATACTATGACGAAAGTTTAAAGCTACAGCTATCAGTCATGTTGATAATTAAGTGCTGACTACATTCTGTGAGAAAAATTATTCTGACCAAACTCAATGAAAATTTTATTATGGAAATAGGTGTATTTGTCTCAAGTCTGAATTAACCATTTAGGGATTTGCGACAAAAGGCATACCTAGATACGACAGCCTCACCATTGGTGAAGAACTGAAGAGGAAAAAATGAGATAAGATGACAAAATCTCTTTAGTTGCAGCTATCGAAAAGAAAATCATCGAAACAATAAAAATATCATTTTTTTTAGTTATGGATTAATAATGACTGACAATTTTTATAAAACGGTGACAAAAAATCTTTCTGTTGGCTAAATGAATAAAATGAAAATACACTTCGACGAACTACACCCACATCTAATTATTTTATGAGAAAATAATTACGCCGAATGACATTTGTTGTATGCAAGAGGAGAGCCAATGGTTGTCATTTTATCCCCCACAGTGTAAACACTGCACAAATAACACCAGATGGATTTTATCCGAGAGCAGACATGTCTTTAACAACGCTGACGCCACGTGTCACAATAAACCACATTCTTATAGCTACTGTATTAGTTCGTAGCCAGGATGACCGTTCTCCTGCTTCTTTGTTACCTCACAACCAAACCGACTGTCGTCTTGCTACTATGCTATCCGGAAGTCAGGGATTGTAATAAGAAAAATGACACTAACAAATATATTAATAGTGATTAATATACTCTTTTACTCTTTACTCTTTTTACTTGTTTCAGTCATTTGACTGCGGCCATGCTGGAGCACCGCCTTTAGTCGAGCAAATCGACTCCGGGACTTATTCTTTTTTGTAAGCCCAGTACTTATTCTATCGGTCTCTTTTGTCGAACGCTAAGTGACGGGGACGTAAACACACCAGCATCGGTTTGTCAAGCAATGCTAGGGGAACAAACACAGGGGAAACACACACTTATATATATATACATATATACGACAAGCTTCTTTCAGTTTCCGTCTACACCAAATCCCTCACAAGGCATTGGTCGGCCCGGGGCTATAGCAGAAGACACTTGCCCAGATGCACGCAGTGGGGACTGAACCCGGAACCATGTGGTTGGTTACAAGCTACTTACCACACCACAACACCACTCCTGCGCCTATATATATATTATTAAATATAAGGCGGCGAGCTGGCAGAAACGTTAGCAGGCCGGGCGAAATACTTGGCGGTATTTCGTCTGCCGTTACGTTCTGAGTTCAAACTCCGCCGAGGTCGACTTTGCCTTTCATCCTTTCGGGGTCGATTAAATAAGTACCTGTTACGCACTGGGGTCGATATAATCGACTTAATCCGTTTGTCTGTCCTTGTTTGTCCCCTCTATGTTTAGCCCCTTGTGGGTAATAAAGAAATATATATTATTAAACACATATAAAAGGTGACGAGCAGGCAGGGTTCTTAGTACGCTGGACAAAATGCTTAGCGGCATCTCTTCCGGTTTTACATTCAAACTCTCCAGAAGTTAAATCTGCCGGCATTCCTTCGATGTAACTCGACAAAATCAAAACATTTCACCGGGTATTTCCATGGTTTGTGCAGTATAGATATAACGAAATTATGCCAGTAATGTCTCATTTTAAACTTGAAGCAAAAAAGCCTTGCATATTTGTTCTTACCTGTTTCAGGTGTGTACGTAAAATTCGCAAATTTCCAAACAGAAAACAGAATCGAACTGTCATTTGCTTCCACAGAAATACCCGAAGTGAAATGTTTTGATTTCGTCGAGTTATATCGAAAGAATGCCAATCTACCTTGTATCCTTCTCAGGTCGAAAAAAATATTACTAGCTGAGCCCCACTTAAAATTACTGGCTTTGTACCAAAATTATTAAGAATGGAGTGGCTGTGTGGTAGGTAGCTTGCTTACCAACCACATGGTTCCGGATTCAGTCCTATTGCGTATCACCTTGGGCAAGAGTCTCCTACTATAGCCTCGGGCCGACAAAATTCTTGAGTGGATCTGGTAGACGGAAACTGAAAGAAGCCCGTCGTATATATGTATATATATATGTATATGTGTGTGTGTGTGTGTTGTGTGTGTGTGTGTGTGTATGCTTGTGTGTCTGTGTTTGTCCCCCCAACATCGCTTGACAACCGATGCTGGTGTGTTTATGTCCCATAATTTCTGCAATTTCAACCAATCACTGACGTCTGTTGAGGTAAAAAACATTCTGTGCCGTATGAATAAGTCCCTCGTTTAAGAAACAGATTGGGTTTATTTACATTTGTGAAGAAAAAAAGATACCCTTCTCCCCACCCATAACCCTAACCCTAACTAACTCTAACTAACCCTAACTAACCTTAACTAACCCTAACCCTAAAACAGATTGAAATGCAATAGATCGATACTAGGGTCATAATTATGGGTGACAATTTCATATGACACCGCTAGAAAAAACTGCCGTTCAAACCGAAAAGATCCTATATTGGTAGTGAAGTGATTTAAAACTCTCTGTACAAGAAGGAGCGCCCACGACTTGAATTAATCAGAAACGCTCTGAGTTGATATAAACGGTGATTTATGAAATCGCGAATAAAAAATAAAATGTGTAATGACATGTAATTTTGGAAAATTAAAACATTTTTGTATATACCCTCTACTACTGGGAATAATAAAGAATTAAAGAAATACAAAATAATTGAAAAGTTTTGTATTTGGAAAATGGGTAAAAAATGATCGTTGATCTACGGAACACTATCAGTGCTGTGGTGTTGTTACATATAAACAAGCCCTTTCCAGGAATATATAAATGTAAAAGTAACACATAAAGTATGTTTGAAGATGGTAAAAAGAGAACATTTGGGTATAAATTTATCAATTCCAAACCAGAAAAAGGCTATTCGTGAAAAGCTCCTGCATTAAATGAGAATAAGTGAAAGAAAAATAATTAACAAGAAATTTAATCCAAATCAATTTAAAGGTTACTGTAATATGAGTAAATAATAAATGTCACGGAAGTTCCTTCTCTGGGAGAAATCTGAAAGAAGTTTTGCCCACGACACCAAAAGGAAAAATACATACTATATATACTTTATCAATAATGATGCCCTTGAGACTGGTTAAAATATTTCAAAATAGGAAAGCAACAGTGTGAGGCTTGATCATCGTATATTCTTTTCTACTCTAGGCACAAGGCCCGAAATTTTTTGGGGAAGGGACAATCGATTAGATCGATACCAGTACGCAACTGGTACTTAATTTATCGACCCCGAAAGGATGAAAGGCAAAGTCGACCTCGGCAGAATTTGAACTCAGAACGTAGCGGCAGACGAAATACCAATTTCTTTATTACCCACAAGGGGCTAAACATAGAGGGGACAAACATGGACAGACATAGGTATTAAGTCGATTAGGTTGACCCCAGTGCGTAACTGGTACTTAATTTATCGACCCCGAAAGGATGAAAGGCAAAGTCGACCTCGGCGGAATTTGAACTCAGAACGTAAAAACAGACGAAATACCGCTAAGCATTTCGCCCTGCGTGCTAACGTGTCTGCCATCTCGCTGCCTTAATTCAATAATATAAAAACCAGCAACTGACTGGTAGTCCAGATTGCACCATAGTCCCATAGAAGGGGCTTATCATTATGTCCCCATCTCGCTTTATGTCGCATTATATCCCCATCTCGCCCGGCGTGCTAACGTTTCTGCCAGCTCGCCGCCTTATTCTTTTCTATTCTAGGCACAAGCGTCGAAATTTTCAGGAGTGGGGCCAGTCGATTAGATCGACCCCAATACACAACTTGTACTTAATTTATCGACTCCGAAAGGATGAAAGGAAAAATCGACCTCGGCGGAATTTGAACTCAGAACGTAAAGGCAGACGAAATACCTATTTCTTTACTACCGCTAAGTATTTCGCCCGGCGTGCTAACAATTCTGCCAGCTCGCCGCCTTTTATTATCGTATATTAACACAAATAATAGTCCTATATCAGAAGAATCCTATCGACCTTTACAAAGAGCTCGGTAGCTTTTGCAAAGCCAGGTGCTTTATGCCGTAAGGTTGACTTTGTCTGCATGTACGGGACAAGAGCAACATTATAATTGTACACAGACGAGTCACTGTATCGTTGAATAAGCTACCAAGTTGGAAAGGCCCCTGAGAAATCGCTGTTGTGTCTGACATGTCTGTGCTGATTTGCATGTAGCTGAATAACCATGTTGAGCAATTTTTAGGCTATCCTAGTCATTTTATGACATTACTCAGATCTTTCCTAATCACAGTATCGGGCGTTTTCATAAGGTGGACAAACATCACGCACAGCCCTTATTTAATTTCCTACTCTTATCTTGAAATTGCTTGAGAATAAATTCCTGTCTTTCTGGCTTCTGTTGACTCAGAATCAGCTCTGAGCACTAATCTGCTAAGGAGAACTTTTACAAAGACTTTTCCTGCAGTAGACCGTAGAGTTATCCCGCTGAAGTTAGAGCAGTAGGAACTTTGCCCACAATAGCATAATCATTGCAATACGAAATACTGTTTGCAGCAAAGAACTAATGGCATTTGGTGTGCAGTACTGAGTCCTCAATTTTTCATATTTCTTGTGGAATTTCATTAACTCTAGTTGACTCTAGTTACCAGCAAGAATCATATTTCTTGGAATGTTTCTTCTCTTTGCTTGGGTTTGAAATGGAAACAGTTTTCAGTGAACAACCCTATGATCCATATGCCACTTTTCATTGGACAAATACCTCTCAGAAGGGCCAAAATAAGTCTATGAAGCACCAATGCTTGGACCGAAGATGCACCCGACGAGGAGGTGCGGTTTCGTGTAAAACTCTAACAGAAAAACCTGTTGTCGCTGTGGTTTTCAGCATCATGCTTGCTAAGTTCACTTTCGTAGGTTCTTGATTCGTATCTTGCACTGATACGATGTTGCCACGAATTATGATCTTTCCGACCACCAGTTAGCTGCGGCCGAAGTAGCGCAAATCAATATAAGACTTGTCCTTTCTTTAGAGTTTGCCTGAAGAGTGGCGGTGCGAGCGCTAAAAGGTGAAGTATATTGCATGACTCAAATTGGAAGATGCGATCGGAGTTATCTTTTGATAGGTTTTCAAGCCTGGAAGTAATGGAATACGTGGTAAAACCACTGTCAGAAAAGCATCTTCCAGTTTTTAGCTTGCTGGACAAATAGAGAGAGCAACCGGACTATGTTCTTGAAGGCTGGTTTTCTATAGGAAGCGGAGTTCCCTATGAGTAGCGTTTAAAATTTATTCACAGCTAGAACATAGCAACGTTCTAGGTAAGCCACTGCTTTCTGTGTCAAGAATATTTCTGATTATTTTGCACGCAAATTTTATTTCTTGGACACTGTGTGAGGCACTCGCTTGCCTTTCTTTTCCTTGTTGCTCGACTGTGTTTCGGAATGCCCATTGACCACATGTAACCAAAAGAGGTGGTGAAAACAATATTTAGTTATACTAAATTTTCTAAGTCCTTCTCGTGAGAAGGGCTGCAGCTAAAAAAGAGTGCTTTGCGGTTTAGGATTCTGCTAACAACCTAAACACCTGAACTACCTGCATACGGAGTCCAAACAGGGGTTTCCTATGGTCTCATACACCTACCATTTTCGCCACTTTGTTCTCACTTCAGAATTACATACGGAAGCACTCCGTCGGCTACGACGACGAGGGTTCCGGTTGATCCGAATCAACGGAACAGCCTGCTCGTGAAATTAACGTGTAAGTGGCTGAGCACTCCACAGACACGTGTACCCTTAACGTAGTTCTCGGGGATATTCAGCGTGACACAGAGAGTGACAAGGCCGGCCCCTTGAAATACAGGTACAACAGAAACAGGAAGTAAGAGTGAGAGAAAGTTGTGGTGAAAGAGTACAGCAGGGATCACCACCATCCCCTGCCGGAGCCACGTGGA
>NW_021828795.1:0-7730 GCF_006345805.1 Octopus sinensis
GGCTGCAAAGAGAGAGGTTTGGAGGTGCCACTATGAAAGGTTGCTGAAATAAAGAAAATGAATGGGATAAAGAGAGTCTGCCAAATGTCGACCCAACAGAGGGACTTGCAATCCGAGTTGACAGTACCTTGGTAGTTAAAGCAATCAAGAGTATGAAGGCATGGAAAGCCCCAGGCCCATCAGGAATTACTGCAGAGATGCTCAAAATATCTGGCAGTGTCGGCTATAGCCTAGTCACCCGTATATTTAACCAGGTGATACATGAAGGAGTCATACCCAATGACTGGTGTAGCAGCATAATAGTCAACTGCTACAAAGGTAAAGGTGACGCCTTAGATACAAATAATTACAGAGGTATCAAGCTGTTGGATCAGGTAATGAAGGTTACGGAGAGGGTCATAACCCAACTAATTAGAGAGAGTTAGTTTAGATGGGATGCAGTTTGGGTTCGTGCCAGGGAAAAGTACCACTGATGCTATATTCCTGGTAAGACAGCTGCAGGAGTAATACCTAGCCAAAGATAAGCCCCTGTACCTGGCTTTTGTTGACATGGAGAAAGCCTTTGACAGGGTCCCCCGATCCCTTATCTGGTGGTCAATGAGGAAACTAGGGATAGATGAATGGTTAGTGAGAGCTGTGAAAGCCATGTACAAGGATGCTGTCAGTAAGGTGAGGGTTGGCAACGAGTACAGTGAAGAAATCCGGGTAGAGGCTGGGGTCCACCAAGGTTCAGTCCTCTGCCCCCTCCTATTTATCAGAGTTCTCCAGGCAATAACAGAGGAATTCAAGACAGGATGCCCCTGGGAGCTCCTATATGCTGACGACCTTGGTCTAATTGCTGAGTCACTATCAGAACTAGATGAGAAGTTTCAAGTGTGGAAGCAAGGATTAGAATTGAAGGGCCTTAGAGTCAACCTAGCTAAAAGCAAAGTTTTAATAAGTAGGAAGGCAGACAAACCACAAATCCCTTAAGGTAGATGGCCCTGCTCGATCTGTAGTAGAGGTGTAGGTATAAACTCTATAAGATTCACCCAGTGTAAGCTATGGACACATAAGTGGTGCAGCAATATCAAAGGAAGGCTAACTGGGAAAATAGTTTTTGTATGTGGCAGATGCTCGGGAGCAATAAGCACTGAAAATGTGCAGAGAACAACTTCCACCACATTCCAGGGAGAAAAGCTAGAAGTAGTTGATAGCTTCCATTACCTAGGTGATCAAGTCAGTAGCAGGGGCGGGTGTGCTGAAAGTGTAACTGCTAGAGTAAGAATAGCCTGGGCAAAGTTCAGAGAGCTCTTACCTCTGCTGGTGACAAAGGGCCTCTCACTCAGAGTAAAAGGCAGACTGTATGACGCATGTGTACGAACAGCCATGCTACATGGCAGTGAAACATGGGCCGTGACTGCTGAGGACATGCGTAAGCTAGTAAGAATTGAAGCCAGTATGATCCGATGGATGTGTAATGTCAGTGTTCATAATCAACAGAGTGTAAGTACCTTGAGAGAAAAGATGGATCTAAGAAGCATCAGATGTGGTGTGCAAGAGAGACAACTGCGCTGGCATGGTCATGTAGTGAGAATGGATGAAGATAGCTGTTTGTAAAAGTACCACACCCGAGCGGTTGAGGGAATCTGTGGAAGAGGTGGACCCAGGAAGACCAGGGATGAGATGGTGAAGCACGAGCTTCAAAAATTAGGCCTCACCGAGGCAATGACTAGTGACCGAGACTTTTGGAAATATGATGTGCTTGAGAACACTCAGCAAGCCAAATGAGACCATAACATGGCCTTTACCAGAGATGTGACCATCTCACATATGCGTACCTTCCTTTCATTGGACACTGCTTGCGAAGCCCTGTTGAGGCTAGTGAAATTGAAATCAAATCAATGACTGGTGGAGCACCTAGAACACCACCCGCGCGTGATCGCTGCCAGCGTCGCCTTACCGGCACTTTGCCGGTGTGCAGGTGGCTCGTAAAAAAAGAAGACACCATTTGGGCATGGCCGTTGCCAGTACCGCCTGAGTAGCCCTTGTGCCAGTGGCACGTAAAAGCACCCACTACACTCTCCGAGTGGTTGGTGTTAAGAAGGGCATCCAGCTGTAGAAACTCTGCCAGATCAGATTGGAGCCTGGTGCCGCCATCTGGATCGCCAGTCCTCAGTCAAATTGTGCAACCCATGCTAGCATAGAAAGCGGACGTTAAACGATGATGATGATGATATATATCTATATATATATATATATATATATATATATAATATATATATAAGTGTGTGTATATATATATATATATGTAATATATGTGTGTCTGTATGTATATATGTATATATGTATGTATATATTATATATATATATATATATATATTATATATATATATATTTTGCAATTAAGGACAACTACTTAATAAGGAAAACTTAACCAAGAAATTGTCAGGTAGATAGCGTAAAAACCTCATAAGAGAAAAAATTTCGAAAATAATTATTTCTTATTGAACTATATAATTTTATATAGAGGGGATTATACATACATGTCAGAAGGCATTATACATACATGCCAAACGCTAAGAGGGACAATTAGTCATTTCTACCAAAAATATTACTAATACCACCGAATGCATTTTTCAAAGTAAGACATTTAAAAAAATATAGACCTGTATCACAGTGATTTCATACTTACGTACTCATCAGCAGGCCTGAATAATACATTCAGGCCTGCTGATGAGTACGTAAGTATGAAATCACTGTGATACAGGTCTATATTTTTTTAAATGTCTTACTTTGAAAAATTGCATTCGGTGGGATTAGTAATATTTTTGGTAGAAATGACTAATTGTCCCTCTTAGCGTTTGGCATGTATGTATAATGCCTTCTGACATGTATGTATAATGCCCTCTATATATAAATATATATATATATATATATATATGGATACAGTTTGTGTATCAAATAGCTAACTTAAGGCGATGGCCTCTGGAGCTAATAAGCGACAGCTTTATTCTTATTTTTATAAGAATACCATATTAGTATGGCGATAACTATATATATATATATAATATATAATATATATAATATTATATATATATATATATATTATATATATATATATATATATAGAATATATATATATATATATATATATATATATATATATATATATATATCCATTATATAATATATATATATTATATATATATTATATATATATATATATAATATATATATACCTATAATATAATATCTATATATATATATATATATATATATATATATATAATATATATATATATATATATAATATATATATATATATATATATATATACATACATATGTGTGTAGGTAGAATTTACAAAAGAACAAAAGACGAAGACTGGTGGTGTAGACGACAAATAGATGTATTAGTATAATGCTCGGGAAGTGAAAATGTCTTAAACATTTCGAGCCTACGCTCTTCTACAGAAAGAAACAGGGAGAGAAAATAAGGAGTGTGTAGTGGGTAGCAATCTATCATGGCGAACGCTGGGCAGAGGGATCACACAGGATCCCTAGGGAGAAGGGGAGATAATAAAGTAGTGAAGGTGTCGCTGTGTGGTAAGAAGCTTGCTTCACAACCACATGGCTCTGGGTTCAGTCCCACTATGTGGTAACACGGCCAAGTGTCTTCTACTATAGCCTCGGGGTTGACCAAAGCTTTCTGAGTGGATTTGGTAGATGGAAACTGAAAGAAGCCTATATATATATATATAATTACTACGATGATCCGGTTCTTGACTGAAGACTGAGGGCTTCGAATGTCCTGTCTGTGTTGTTGTATCGTCTCTTCTAAGAGTTATGCATTCTTGTCCCAGTTTGTATTTTTCTACATATCATAAATATATATATATATATATATATATATATATATATATATATAATATATATATATATATATATGTGTAATGTAGTATGTTGTATTTTGCGTGTCTTTGTGTCTGTGTTTGTCCCCACCCTCGCTTGACAACTGATGTTGATGTGTTTAAGTCCCAGTGACTTAGCAGTTCAGCTAAAGATATTGATAGAATAATCACTAGGCTTATAACGAATAAAGCCTGGGGTCAATTTCTTCAACCAAAAGAGGTGGTGCTCCAGTATGGCCACTGTCAAATAACTGAAACAAGTAAAAGTATAAATGAATATATATATTGTGCACTGCAATAAGAGTTCTTAACTGTTCTTTCTTGCAACATGGGTGCGTCGGCTCCCTCAGCAACGATTAGTGTATACATATGTATGTATATATATATATATATACATACACACACATGCATATATATATATATATATATATATATATATATATATATATATATATATAATATTATATATATGTGTGTGTGTGTGTGTGTGTGGTGTGTGTGTGTGTGTGTGTGTGTGTGTGTGGCTGTGTGGTAAGTACTTGCTAACCAACCACATGGTCCGGGTTCAGTCCCACTGCGTGGCACCTTGGGCAAGTGTCTTCTACTATAGCCTCGGGCGACCAAAGCCTTGTGAGTGGATTGGTAGACGGAAACTGAAAGAAGCCCGTCGTATATATGTATATATATATATATATATATGTGTGTGTGTGTGTGCATGTGTGTTTGCGTGTCTAGCATTGCTTGACAACCGATGCTGGTGTGTTTATGTCCCCGTCACTTAACTTAGCGGTTCGGCAAAAGAGACCGATAGAATAAGTACTGGGCTTACAAAGAATAAGTCGCGGGTCGATTTGCTCGACTAAAGGCGGTGCTCCAGCATGGCCGCAGTCAAATGACTGAAACAAGTAAAAGAGTAAAAGAGTAAAAGAGTAAAGAGTAATATATATATATATATATATATATATATATATATATATATAATATATATATATATATATATATATATCATACACACACATGCATAATATATATATATATATATATATATGCTTATATACAAATGCGGACATATGCATGCATGTATCTATGTATGTTTGTGCAGGAGCAGAAAACATGTCCATCATCGAAACAAGTCTTATAGAAAACCCAAACAAATCGATGTTAATCGTTCAATACTAAAGACAGCCTTGTCGTATTGATCTCCTGAGTCCAGTCCGTGACAACATAAATTACAAAGACAATTAGCTTATTATTAAAGAAATATTTATTGATCAACAACACGTGTTGTTTGGTTAATTAATACAAACAACTCATTATTGTTATCGATTTTTATATTGATACTGTTGTCATTCCCATATGTGTGTGTGTGTGTGTTTGTGTGTGTGTGTGTGTGTGTGTGTTTGTGTGTGTGTGTGTGTGTGTGCTCTTATGCACATATATGACTGTGTGTGTGCGTGTGCATGTGTGTTCATATCATCATCATCATCATCATCATCGCTTAACGTCCGCTTTCCATGCTAGCATGGGTTGGACGATTTTGACTGAGGGCTGGCGAACCAGATGGCTGCTCCAGTCTCCAATCTTGATTTGGCAGAGTTTTTACAGCTGGATGCCCTTCCTAACGCCAACCACTCCGAGAGTGTAGTAAGTATATATATATATATATATATATAATACGTATGCACAATTTAAACTTTTGTTTCACTTATGCAATGCTAGAAAATGAAATTCCAACAGAATAATCCCTATTCTTAATAATCCCTATTAATTCAGCTTTAATCGACATAAATAGTGTCGGACAAATCCAGTCCTGCTCCGCTCAAAACCCAGTAAAATTAAGGCACATATACACACACAAACACATATTAAGATGTTAACACTGCCTAAGTTTCACCCATAATGCATGTGTGTGCATGCACAATGCACACTTATAGAAACATGTATAAAAGTCTCCCCTTGCTGACATACATTTCGGGAATTTCTTAACCCGTTACTTTCCTACATACAAATCGAGCATTCTATCGGCGTTTATATTAGGATGGAGACAAATTCTGTGCAATAATTCGTTGTGAAGAAATAAAATTCGAGAAAGAAGAGTTTAAAAAATATTTACGTTTTATTCATTATTTTGCACATTACTTAATCATTGGTATATTATTATTTTTATCTTATATTTAATATTTCTATTATATGTAATTTTCTTGATGGTATAATTTAATTTTTCATTATTGAATTGATAAAAGGTGGGTTTTATTTTCTAATTTATATATATATATATAGTATATTTTGTGAAATTTGAATTAGGCGCAGGAGTGGCTGTGTGGTAAGTAGCTTGCTAACCAGCAACATGGTCCCGGGTTCAGTCCCACTGCGTGGCACCTTGGGCAATTGTCTTCTGCTGTAGCCCCGGGCCGACCAATGCCTTGTGAGTGGATTTGGTAGACGGAAACTGAAAGAAGCCTGTCGTATATATGTATATATGTATATATGTGTATGTATGTGTGTGTGTGTTTGTGTGTCTGTGTTTGTCCCCCTAACATTGCTTGACAACCGATGCTGGTGTGTTTACGTCCCCGTCACTTAGCGGTTCGGCAAAAGAGACCGATAGAATAAGTACTGGGCTTACAAAGAATAAGTCCCAGGGTCGATTTGCTCGACTAAAGGCGGTGCTCCAGCATGGCTGCAGTCAAATGACTGAAACAAATAAAAGAGTAAAAGAGTAAAGAGAGTATTTCTAAATTGAATTTTCCCCTGTAAGTTTGGAATAATATTCCCTCATATTATTATTATTATATATATATATATAATTTTTTTTCTAGTTTCAGCTCAGAGCTGCGGCCATGCTGATGCACCGCCGTTTTGTGCTACACTGTTATTACGAAGAACCTCGTCTAATATGTGGCACTTGGTGAAGAATGGAGTTTGACATAGCTACTCTCATATATATAAGTTCAAACAAAATTAGATTCAAATGAATATGGTACTTAATTTAGATGCACCAGAATTTTGTATGGTGTTATCCATAAAAATCCGTGGGGTGATTATAATCAAAATAAGCAACAAGATTCGGTTGTTCCAGACTGCTGTAAGGTTGTGAGAATGAGAAGTAAGTTGAAGGGAGCAATAAAGAATTCAATTTCAAGTTTGCAGTGAAGTTTTTTTAGTCATCTATGAATGTTAAATTGAAAGCCAGTATGGTATATTTCTTCTTATTAGGTTATAAAGAATTAAAATTTGAAAAATATAGGAATATTCACAAAATTATTATTTAAAGTATTTAAACGTTCGGGTTGTACGATGTATACAAGATGCTCCCAGTTCCAAACGGTTATTCAACAGATTTGTATTACTCTGATGTTTTAAAATTTCATAAGTTTCCATAGAACAAAGTTGACAACCATCCCTACTATTTCTATAAGGTTGCGCCCTTCTTACAATATCCCATTTTAGGTTGAATTCTATATTATTTGTTTTTAGTTCCCAAATTTTGCTAGATAATGTTGTGCAACCTGCCTTATGTTTGAGCCTAAAAGAGGAAAAATGATTGTTAAGACGTCTTTTAAGATCCACCAAACATCCGAAATAAAGAAAGCTATTGCTAGAAGTTATTATCGTGCATTCATAAATTACGTTTTTGACCGAACAACGACCAGATACCGGACATTTTGATCTAATCCTACAATTACAACTGGGGGGATAGTGTCCGGTACTGGAATTATTTAAGGATAGTTCACTTTCATTACTATTATTTAAATTAGTATTAGTATTATTTTCATATACCATACTGGCTTTCAATTTAACATTCATAGATGACTAAAAAATTTTCACTGCAAACTTG
>NW_021828796.1:0-2500 GCF_006345805.1 Octopus sinensis
TACGTTCTGAGTTCAAATTCACCGAGGTCGACTTTGCCTTTCATCCTTTCGGGGCCAATAAATTAAGTACCAGTTACCCACTGGGGTCGATGTAATAGACTTAATATCTTTGTCTGTCCTTGGTTCGAAACATATGGTGTACCTACAAAATGTCTAATACGAAATACATCTCCTGTTTTTAATTAATACTATTACTCTAACTGCCACGGCGAAGTTCCTGAAATAAATCCACCGAAAGTGTACCATAACTACGGATGACAACAGGTATCCTAAACTGTGCGGTGCTCTACTCAACATTTAAACACACACACACACACACACACACTCATATATATATATATGCGATAGAAATTTTAATTAGAACTTTGTTTACTTTTTATTTACTAACGGCTCATTTAGAAACCCCCACATGACACCATGATATTGCTACACACCACCGGTGAGACGTGTATCTCACCTTGAAAACCATTAGTTCAAACACATACAGGAAAATCAGATAAACACACCGCTAGAAACATGATTTCGTATACAGTTACTCTCAGAATCTACACCAAGAATCACTTTCCTGTTAAATGCAAAAGTGTGCAGGCAAAGGAAAGAAGCAAATGAGATAAAAGTTTAGACGGAAAACAAACGGCTCCTCGTATAAATGTAACCGTGGAAGTACTCCTTCTTTGTTGATGGCATAAACTTCGTCGTTAAAGCTTTTCTATTTCTTGACGATCGGGTGGATTAACGTTAACGGGTTACTTAAGACACAGCAACCATTATCTATGAATGTATTGAAGTCCCGGTTGATCACCTTTCTATATATACACTAATTGAAGATTACTTTTATTATGTAGAAAAGATAAGAAATCTTAGTTTTCAACGATACCTCTACCGCGCAAATATCAGTTCACGTTACGGAAATCGCAAAGGTAACCGATTTTCAGAAATCCTCAAATAAGTGGGAGGCTTCTAAAGCCCACATTCTTGAAGTTGAATAGGAGTAATAAAAATCCTTTCTACTGGAAGAACAAGACCTCAATTATGGGAGAAGAGATTAAGTCGATTACATCGACCCCAGTGTGTAACTGGTACTTATTTAATCGACCCCGAAAGGATGAAGGCCGACCCCGGCGAAATTTGAACTCAGAATGTAGCGGCAGACGAAATACCTATTTTTTTACTACCCACAAGGGGCTAAACACAGAGAGGACAAACAAGGACAGACACATGGATTAAGTCGATTATATCGACCCCAGAGCGTAACTAGTACTTATTTAATCGACCCCGAAAGGATGAAAGGCAAAGTCGACCTCAGCGGAATTTGAACTCAGAACGTAGGGGCAGACGAAATACCTCTAAGCATTTCGCCCGACGTGCTAACGTTTCTGCCAGCTCGCCGCCTTAGGAGTAATAAAATAGTGACACTGCATCGGCTACTACGACATGTATTCCAGGTGATCCGAACAGCCTGCTTATGAAACTAACGTGAAAATGGTTGAGTATTCCAGAGACACGCGTAGTTCTCAGGGAAACTCAGCGTGACACAAAATGTGACAAGGCCGAAACTCTTTTTTGTCAGTAGAGTAGACTGGAGCAACGTAAAATAAAGTATCTTGTTTAAGAGCACAACTCGCTGCTGGGAATCGAACCCACGACCTTACGATCGTGATCCGATTACCCTAACCACTAAGCTTGGCACCTACACGAGTAGGAGTAATATGGAATTTGAAACCAGCGTGTTGACTTTATTACTAGAAAAAAATACATGAGATATTTTCTCTTCTCCATGCAAATTCCGGTTGGGCAGAAATCCGGATGTGTAATCACGCCATAAAACAGCTTGAAAGATATTAAAGAGAAATGGCGAAATACATTAGAAACAAGAGAAGTTAGAGAGCGCAAACCTCCGCCACGGCAACACCAACGTCTTCACTACGATTAGCCAGATATGATTTTTAAAATGAGAATATCTGAAATAAACTCGACTGCTGCTCTCACAAACGAAAATACTAAAAATGAACCCGACAGCTCTCAAAAATTAAGTTTAAAACAACAGGAAAAATAATCCAGAATCCTTGTCCGGTTCCGGATCGATCCCAAAATTTAATCAGTTCGTGCCAGTCACAAGCCAAACACTCCTGAAAGTTTTATACGAATCCATCCAGCGGTTCTTAAGATACCTTGTCCACGAACAAACACGACTGAAAACAACACCTCCGCCTTCACTACGGTTTGTACACTTGGCGACAATAACTAAATTTCATACAATAAAATTTCATGACATAATGTTGTGAACGTTATGCCTAATAGTTGAAATAACTAAAAGTTTTACAAAAATAATTCAGAAAACTAATCCTTTTAAGTCGTAGAAATCGAATCAATTCATTGAAAAAGTGTTTATGTATTTCTAATGGCTTCAACGACCCAGCTATAATCTAACTGTTATTATTCGAATGTTCACTCTGATTAAATCATTTGTCAAGTACAATTCAGGAATACTATAGTTATA